>NC_081192.1:68287463-68587463 GCF_902713425.1 Acipenser ruthenus
GTCACTGGTCAGTTCCCTAGCTGCCGCTCGACAAAAATAAAAAAAATAAACACCAATCCTATATTTTCTGTGCCGCTTCAGTGTCGCCCTGTCGCATCGCAGGCAGTGTAATGGTTCTTATCAAAACTACGTTTTATTTATTTTTTGTTGTGGCACGGTGTGTCATACTATACATTAGCTTGTCGCACCGCGTCCGCTGTGAATAGACCTCTGCTGTTTACTCTGAGAGTACCTATTCTTCAAGACAGTTAATGAAAAAGAATGGCAATGGTGATAGAAAACAAAGGTAGTAAAATAGTAATTAGATTATACCACAGGTAATGATTTTAGATTTATGTGAAATAAAGTGCTGAATGAAAAACAGGAAATAAAAGTTGGATGAAACACATGAACAGTATTACCTATCCACCCCTAAATCAAAGACCCTAGACAAGGCAGACTAGAATTTGCTACATACATGGAACCGTGTAATACCTTGTATATCGGGAGAGGTAACATTATCTTTCAATTTCTCCTCTGAAGCTGATTTTTCATCCCCTAAACAGGTTTTTAAATGTGAAATATGAAAAGGAATCAGAAAAGATTATGAAAAGGCATGAGACAGAAATACAGACAAAAGGATGTGTATACGGATCCACTGAAGTTAGACAGCATCTTTTGTACATTAGTGCATACATGATCTTAAGGAATAAACAAGTGAAGACATTCTCTTTTTTTAAATGCCAACATAAATCATCACAATGGTATACGGCATCACTGCAGCAAAAAATGTGTACTAGTATCTGTTGTATCTGGCTGCTTGTGTAGAGCTATAATTATTTCTTGAATTTTACTTGATGGGACTATTTTTGTATCCTTTTAAAAATCAGTTCATCTGCAGTACCATACCTGCATTGGCTCTGTTAATTGACATTCCTCCTCCAATTGGCCTCAGTGGTTTAGTAATTAAAGTTGAAGAATTGCCCCATAGATCCTGGGATGATTCTTTATTTCCTACTACCATTGAAGAATTCTTGGGATTTACACCTGAAATAGACAATATTAAAAAGAATAATCACCAGTAATAAATACAATATTGCAATGCACAATGAAGGTGTCGATTTAAAAAAGATCTAAAGCGTCTTACCAGGAAGGTACCTTGATTGGCGTAAATAGTGTTGCCTTGCTGAAGATGAGTTTGAAACTCCTGACTCTATCCTGTTTAATGTGGTATTGGCTGTAACTCTGTTTCCAGTACCATATGCATTGGAGGGGTTCTGTTCTGCAGACCTGAATAGTGTGATGGAAAGGAAAGGAAATGTTTTATAGAATGTGTTGTTTTGCAACATTGATAGCTGTGTAAATATTTCAGTAAAAACTGGGGTCTGGTCATTGCTAATGTTTTTGTAATTTATTTGTCTTGTTTTTTTTTGTTTACATTTTTTAGATGGAATAACAAACTCCAAGATTACATTTATGCATTACATTTATACCACTAAATGCAGATGTCTCAGATGGTTGAAGGTAACACGAAGTATAAAGAACTGCAATCTACTACATTTATTGAAAAAATAGGATAGGTACCTGACCCACAAACCTTAGGAGGCATCTCAGGAACTTGGTACTTTAGGACAAATAAATAATTTTTTTTTTTTTAAATTACTGATCTGGAGTGTATTTTGTGATCTACCACAATTATGGCCTGCGTTGCAATCCGGTCGTGACTTACCGAAAGAGAGACTCATCATTTACTTTTTCCTTCATTGATCCTATACTAGACTTTTTTGAATAGGAGACACCAATGTCTGAATCATCAAATTCGTCCCAGCTGTCCAAGGTTTTCAGTATAGTCTGCCCCCAGTGCCTTCGGCCACTTTTACTACCAACAATACTATTTTCATTGCCCGCTGCAGCTGGTTTCTGATTAAGAAAGCAGAAGTACAAATAAGTGAAGTAAAGTGCAATGAGTCGATATTAAATTGTGAAAGTAGTTGCAAACTACTGCCCCTTGGTTTTGTTTCACAGAAACAAGAATGTGCACACAGCTGACAGCACCAACAGTCTCTCAAACTTGAAGTAATCTGTTATAATTATTATATGTACATCATGATGCATTATACTATAGCTAAATTGAGTTTGTTCAGAGAACTGAAGCACATTGTATCTGGTTATGGCCTTACACTACACTACGGTTATGGCCTTACATTACGGGCAGCAGTGTAGAGTAGTGGTTAGGACTCTGGACTCTTGACCGGAGGGTCGTGGGTTCAATCCCCCGGTGGGGGACACTGCTGCTGTACCCTTGAGCAAGGTACTTTACCTAGATTGCTTCAGTAAAAAACCAACTGTATAAATGGGTAATTGTATGTAAAAATAATGTGTTATCTTGTAACAATTGTAAGTCGCCCTGGATAAGGGCGTCTGCTAAGAAATAAAAAATAATAATAAAATAATACTTATGTTACTTTTGGGATCTAAGTTCAGAAAGGCAACTCATTTAGCTGTCACTGCAATCAATAAGTGACTGAGTGTACAATACTGATGTGTTGCACCAACACTTAAAGAATACTTTGCAATTAACAATTCTGATAAGCAGCCTTATGTTTTGTATCACCTATTGTAATGATTCACAGTATTGTTTCCCTGGTTGTTTTGTTTCTTGCTGTTGTGCTCTTTTGTTATGTCTATGGTCTTAAAATCAAGCCATAGAAGATATCTCTGTTAAAGTTAAAGTACAGTGTGCTGAACTGTACGCTTTCTTTGCATATATCTAATTTCCAAAATATGTCTTCACGTACAACTGCAGGGCTGTTATTTGTGGTTGGTAGGTATGGCTGGTGCTGTCTGTAGGTCATATTTGGCAGGCCAGGCTGGCTGGATATCTGCTGTGGCAGTTGAATCTGCTGCAGTGGTTGGTGGTTTACTTTGGGCTGGACCTTGATGATAGGCTCCGGTGGAGAGTGTGGCTCGGTTTTAGACAGGGATATTGGCTTCGGTTCTGTTGGCTGTACTGGTTTGTTCTGGGCCTTTTGCTGCTCTACATACTGTGGAGGTGGTCCCAAAACTTGTCCCACTTGAAAGTAGGGGTACCGCAGTGCCTGAAAGATACAACCAGTTAATTAAAAACTGCCTATTAGCAGTTTGTGCAGGTCATGGTTGGTGTCTGTGATACGTGCAAAAAAACACATTTTTTAATCTGAAAAATTAATAATAATAATAATAATAATAATAATAATAATAATAATAATAATAATTGCAGGGCTCTAAATTGGCAACAAAAAGGGCAAGGCCAAAATGGCCTTCAGTTTAATACATTTGTAGAGGGCACCAAGGCCACTAAACTTAAGTCAGAGTGTAGGATGCTGTGCAGTTTTGCTCAAGACTCATATATAAAGCTAATTATTGGCCACAGAAAGAAGCAACACAGTTTAAATTAATAATAACTATTTATTTACTCAGAAAATGCTGTTTTTGTCATCTAGCAGCCTACAGCTGTGGCCAAAAGTTTTGCATCACCTAGAATTTTAGGATTGAGACAATTTAAAGAAACCAACAAAGAAAAACACCTATATGAACATCATTTAGATATTTTATTTGTCATCATGTAATCAAAGAAACTACAAAATGATATTGCAAAAGTCTACCAAAAGTCATAGTAGTACAGTATTTATGTTAGATTTCAAAATATCACATTTTGTCGTTAAGTACTATGGAAATCTACAAAGCAGTATTGCTGTAATTTCAAGAATTTGCCTGGTTACGTTACAATGGTGAAAAACAGAACATGTATTGCGGGTTTTGCACAAAGGCAGGGCCCGTATTGCAGGGAAAACTGATTTTATATCTGGAACAGACCATTTTAAAAAAGAAACCGTGAAAAAGCATGGTGAAAGCAGAAAGCGTAAAAATGCTAGGGACTGCGTTATTGCAAAGTGTACGCCAACCGAGACACCCATGGCCAGAGCAATGGTACGTGCTACTGAAATCAATGCAGAAAATTAAAAATGAAATTCAATACTGCTTATATGATTGCAGTAGAAGAATTGCCATTTACTAAATTTAACTCAAAGACTGTTCTCATGGAGAAGAATGGTTTGGATGTATCCAAAACATATGACAATGATAAAGCATGTGCTGAATTTGTTGCTGTCATTGCTGAAGAAATTTGAGATTTGCAGAAAGGGGTTCACAGTGCAAATGATTAATGTCATTGTGTACTGTAGGTATGTTTCAGCAGGTGTGGTAGTGAATTGTCTGGTAGGCTTAGCTGAACTAGATCATTGTCATGCTCAAGAAATCTTAAACACAACCAAGAATTTGCTTGGAAAAATGTTCAGATTGGTGACGAGACAAATTAAGTGCTTTTGGTGCGGATGGTGCCAGTGTTAATATGAGAGCTACAGGACGGGTAGGAAGCGAGATTGGACAGCATATTCTGTCATTTCATTGCTTACCACATAGGCTTGAATTGGCAATGTTAAGTGCTCTAAAATCAGTTCCAATGATTGAGAAAGTATATGACCTTCTGCAGTTGGTGTGGAAAACCTACCACTTTAGTCCAAAAAGTAAGGGTGAGTTGAAAGCCATTGGGGTTGAGTTAGGCTGCATAATTAGGACACCTTCAGCTGTAAAGACACAGCGCTGGCTGCCACATATTTATCGGGCATTGTCTGTTTTTTTTAGTCAAATGATGAGAATCTTGCTACTGGACAGGGACAGTTTACTGCTGGTCATCACCACATGGAGCATCTTGCTTCCACTTCCAAAACCACAGACATTAGAGGAAGAGCAAAACATGTTGTACAGGAAATGGAAAAACTTGCTTTTGTAGGGTTTTGTCATTCTTTACATGATCTCTTTTCACTTAGCCTTACACTCCAGAAGAATAGTTTAATTCACTAGGCTGTTGCAGCAATTGAGAACTGTGTTTTGACAATTAAGTTTGAATGAAAAGACCATAAAAAATGACAAGCTAGAGAAATGCTTCCAACATGTGGATTCCCAACCCAAGCGGCAGGATCAGTCAGGAAGCAGGAGGGGCAGGGCTACCAGCAGTAGCTTTACCAGCACTACATTTCAGGACATAAGGGCCCCCACACTCATGACATTTTTAAAAATGACATAGACACAAATTGAAAAAACTGCTGAAATCACAGTCTGGGGGTTTGAGTCCAGGTTTGACAACATAATTAAGCTTTCCACAGAAGGGGTTTCAGGAGGACCCAGAGTGATACAGTGCTTTTTAATTTTCTGCCATGATGCATGGCAGAAAATCACCCCATCCTCTCCACTCTTTCTAACCTCGGTATGTCTGGCACACCCCTTGGCTGGCTACAGTCATACCTATCTTCACGCACCTCTATTGTTGCTTTCAAGAGCCTCACTTCCCCCCTCCCCTCTGACTGTTGGTGTCCCTCAGGGCTCTGTCCTTGGACCCTTGCTGTTCTCCCTGTACACCTCACCCCTTGAAGCTCTTATTTCCGCATTTAACTTCCCCAATTATTTCTTTGCCGACAACAAAGATTTTCTTTTCGTTCCCCTCCTTTACTGCGTCTCGTGCCTAACAACGCACCAAGAAGTGACAATATACAGCACAAGCCATGCCCTCTCGTGCCATATTGCTTAAGTACAGCATACCTGGGTGGTTGTAGGCCTCTTTTTTGGATCCCACTGTAGCATGTCTCTCATCAGGGCAATGGCTTCATTGCTGGCATTTGGAATTAGTGTACTAAGGTGTGTTGGTACACACTGTGGGAAACGGAAATTCATAGCCCCTGCAAGCTGATAGCCTTCCGGCCAGTCATTCTGTCAAGTAAAAATATATATATATGTGTGATTCTATTTCAAATGTCTTTCAACATGGTTGTACTTGGGTTGTCCCAAACAATGCCAGGTAACTAAATGCAATACAAATACAACTTTTGATATCTGTGTCCAGTGTGAAACAGCAGTATGTGGTAAATGCACAGGACAAGTTGACAAGCGTTACATCTGTGTGGATTGTGCAAATATGGGGGCTACTTTGAAGTATGTTTCCCTGAATGCACATTCCCGTTACACAATGTGAACTGAGTTATTTTCTTTTTTATGTTATTGTTTTATAAATAATTATTTCGATTTTACAATGGTGTATGTAGGCCTACATATAACCAGTTTACAGCTGGTTACACAATATTTTGTTTTGAAATTTTTATTTTATTATAGTTTTTCATTTTTTGAAGTCGTGCTATGCAGTAATGTGAAAAAAGCCTTTTATGTTATTTTTGTAAATAATGACTTCGTTTTTACAATTTTGTAGGTACATATAGCAGTTTACACCTGTTTACACAATATCTTCTTTTGAAATGTTTATTTTATTATAGCTTTTTGGTTTTGTAAGTCATGCATTAGGCCCTATATGAGCTAATTTCGAAAATAAAGCCTTTTATATTTATTTTTTCATTTAAATACGATGTTTCTGCTATGCAAATGTTAGATATGATGTTCATAAATAAAACTTTTGAGTTGTATCTGATAGTTTGGGGGGGGGGCACTTTGCAAGCGTATCTTTCATTAACTGGTTATTTCAGTTAAATAAAAGTATATACAGAACTGTTCAGAATCGCTTGCTTTATAACCATGTTGTTTTATAATTGTAGCTGACCAGCGTCTATGCAGTAATCACCACCTTTTCCACAGCTCACTGCTTCAGCCATAATCTTATACCTATTTAACCTTATCTTCTTACCTGTAGTATCCCACTGTTAGAACAAAAAATGAAATATTACTGTGTTTTGCATTAACCAGCAGAAAAAAACGTAAGTTTGGTCTTTAACTACGGGGTGGTACAAGGTTGCCCTATTGTAGTAAACTGTACAACAGTCTCTGGAGACAAAGACTGCTTTGGAAAATCTCACCACAAGAGGCCGCTTATGACCATGAAAAGCATATACTGCTTAATACTATTATCACATCTAACAGTAAATTATATAATGGTTAAAAAAAAAATACTGTGCCCAGTTTATTTTTTACAGTGTAAAATTGACATTTTTTATATTATTATTTGAATTTTTTTTCAGAAAATTACTATAATCTCGGGGTGTACAGAAAATTGACAGCCGGGGTATTTAAAATATGCAGCTGAAAGTTCCACAGCGCGAATTGCACTCCCACAACAAATCACAAGTAGTTATCAAAATGAATACTAAATCAACATTTATAAAATACTAACCCTTATCCTACAAAAAACACACACGATAAAATGATGCTTTCCAATTAACAAAATGTTTGTATGATTTCCATTTTCACAAGTCTCAAACTGTATCTTTTTTCTGCTGTGAAGGCCTGGAAGTCTTAAAGTTGCCTGCAACTTCTAGTTACCATTTATTGTGTTAATGAAGTGGCATATGTTTTGCAATAGTTTCCTCATCTTGACAGTTTCCATTTTGATGGACAAGAAAACAGATCCAACACACTTTAGCAGACTGATAGTGACAGAGGCTGTATGTATTAAAGAGTTCACAAATTATGTATGTTTATTAGTAGTAACTCTGTTGGCCAGTCTGGAGAACAGACTTTCTAGCAAACTTCCACCTCATATCCCCTAAATAAATTCATTTCTAAGAAATAGTCTTGTATTGCCCAGAAAACTTTAAACACCTAACAGACTCATGTCAGATTTGTGCTAACCTGCCTGCCCATGGTGGTTTTCCTATGGCAAATATTCTTCACTTTTAGTCCAACCCAATTAATTAACTATAAATCAGGGATCGGTTACATTAAGATCCAAATAACTCTTAGCTTTTCAGGTGTTTAATATATATACTGTATATATATATATATATATATATATATATATATATATATATATATATATATATATATATATATATATATAATCAGTACTGACCTTCTTCACTGTTCCCAACACTTGGCAAATCTTAAAGATTTCATCAACTTCACTATTTCCTGGGAAAAGGGGTCGCAGAGTATAGAGCTCTGCCATTATACAGCCCACTGCCCACATGTCAATGGGAGAACTGTAAACTGAAGATCTCAGCAACACTTCTGGAGCACGATACCTGGTGAAGTTCAAAGTATATGTTTTATATACACAAATAATTACTAGCAGAAATGTACCTTCATAGATCATGCAAAAAATGTTTAGACAAAGGTGGTATATAGTAAGATCTAATTAAAAAATCTGTAAAAAGGGTAGTGGTGAATTTTATATACCTAAATGGTGTCAGTATTTGGATTTGGAACAGCAATTATATAGAGCTCCCAAAAAAATCCAGGAGAACATAAAGAAATAATTTTTCCCACTTCCGGTAACACAATTAAGATTGCAGTTGGACACAGAATTACCAGCATAATCCAATAAAAGTAAAACTAATCAGATTAAAAATTCAAAAACGGGATTATATTTTTCTAATTCTCCTAACTGGAGTAAACAGAATTAGAATCTGCACAGTGCAGCACTGAAAGTGAGACTATGTTGAACAGTGCCTTTTATGTTTTATATGATTCAGAGGTTTTATGTCTCCCTGTCTCGTATTTTAGGAGTCATCTGGCTATAGAAAAACACTATTTCAGGTAGTTTCTAAACGTTTTGACCTGTGCAGTTAAATGTTTGTTCAGGAGGGGAGTGAATAAGAGGTTTCACCTTTGTAAGTATTATAGCCTGTACTTTAATTATACTTGCCATCTGGTGGAAACATAGTCTGTGTATGGAGGGCGTGACCTAATTTCCCTAGCTAATCCAAAGTCTCCAATTTTTATAAATTCAGGGCCCATGCAGAGCAGATTCTCCGGTTTCATATCACGATGAAAAAATCCTAATGGAAAAGTAAGAAATATTTTACCAAGTATGTGTGAAATTTGCAAATATTTTATTTCTTTTTAATGACAGTAATCCCTTAATGATACAACTGTCGAGTAAAGATGACAAATACAACAGAAGCCTGCAATGCCACTATACAGTATTCTTAAGATATATCAAATGCATGTATTTACAGTACAATTTCGGATCACAAAATAAAACATCAAGGATATGCTGGCAGTATGAACTACCTCCAAGACAAGGGTTTCAGTAAAATCATGATTACTCAATATCAAATGTAATTCATTTAATGGACAAAATAATATAATAAACTATAATTAAATGAGAGTCTATTTAACTTTTCCTTTACTTCTACAATACAACAGAAGCTGTACTTATTATTTAAAATTGAATTGAAGTATTTTATTTTTACTGATACATAAAAAAAAAAAAAAAATCTAAACGTTTTTATGACAGACAGTAATTGTAAGGGGTTTCATACCTTGATATTTCATTTTAAAATACATTGTGAAAAAATAGGTTCTGGAAAATAAAAGCAGTGAAATCAAAAGAAAACATTTCACAGTGAAAAGACTGAAGAAAGAAAAACAAGGACAGAGAGCATCTTACCATGCTTGTGTACAAAAGCTAAGCCAGAGATCACTTGGAACATTATGTTCCTTATTTCATTTTCACTGAACAGCTTATTTTCTCTGGCAGCAGACAGAGAAGGAAGACAGGAAAGAAAAAGATGAGAAAAATGCAATCAAAACAAGCATGTTCTCGATGAGCTAGTGATACCATTGGTATGAGCAGCAAACTCAAGATAAGGTTACTAAAAAACAAGGTTCTACATATTACTAAAAAGCTGTGTGCATCTAATGCAGCAGAGTTGGTCAAACCAAAAATACATGTATTGATTGCTATCATGTATAAAATGCAATAGTATAAGTCAGTGGTGGCCAATACACCTAACACTGTGATCCATCTTGGTGGATCTCATCGGGCTCTGTGACCCACCAGTAAGCTATGACAATAATTATTAGCAGGATTTAATATAATACTGCCCAATACATAAGTTAGCAATAATAAAACAAAACAACCACACAACAAAAACGCAACAAACGCGCAAAGGTATTTATAAAACAGAAACTTACCAGCATTTTTCATCTGTCTTGAAACCTGGGGCCTCTTGCACAAAAGTGGTTTAAAGAGTTATCCTGATAACTTCCAGGTTTAATTGTGAAAGTCTATTCCACAAAACATGACAATAATAACTCAGACTTTAATCTACGGTAATTTATCGCGATTAAACTAACCTGATTCAGAGTAGGTTAACAAAGATGAATCCTGACTTTTAAAACTGAAAAAGAAAAAAAAAAAGGTGTCACCTTTTATACCGAGAGTGTTAGATGTTGGTGCTATAATTATAGAAGGGCTTTTCATAGGGAGAGGGTGTTCAGTTCCAGATTCCACCCTGTATAAGCGATACCGCTTCTTTAGGGATGGTATCCTGTATCTGGCGGATCTCCTAAGACCCTCCCTTGAGCAACCAACCTGACGGAGCAGAGCCCGTACTCTGCATAGGTCTAAGATTTATGGCCTGTGGAACATTTTTGTATAGTTGGCGAAAATCTTAATAAGGCAATGATATGCAGAGCTATAAGGAAATTGCACCTTTCACTGTAGAAGTTGCTGCCAGTCTTCGTGAAATTTCCCGGACATGGTCCAGAGAAGCGGAACAAGGAGGCGTTCTATGCTATTGCAGGTAATTATTATAATATATATTAATGTTTTTGTCCATATAAATAAGGACAAAACATCTATATACATACATATTTTTAATTTTTCATTATTATTTTTTCATTATTATTATCATTTTTCATGTTTCATTATTATTAATACATTTTTTATTTATATAGGGTTTCCCAACGTGATTGGTGTAGTGGATTGAAATAAAAATAGTACTGTCTATATAGTCTTTAGGATATTATGTCTATAAATTATGACCATACCTAATTTTCTATTAATCAAAATACAGCGGGATATAAATATAAATAATATATATTATAAATAATAAAGTCAGGGAATTTGTGATTGTGTACTCGGGATACGACTGTATACTTATGCGTTACAGCGTCAGCTACAGTTTGCCAGGCTGCCACCCTGGCTTTATTGGCAGTAGCAGTGTTTTTGTTTTGTTAAAAAAAAATTTTTTTTAACATAATCATACGTTGAAACTAAAATTTGTTGCTCGGAAGCAGTAAAAAAAGTCGCCCTTTTGTTTTTCTCCATTTCTTCAGATGACCTAAAATAAAGATTACCATGACAACACCCTCAAACACTTGGTTCCATGCACATCTACGCACATAGGTAGAAACATTAACCTGGCTTGAGTTATCTAGATTAATTTAAACTCAGTCTTCGTTCTTGCAACAGAGTTAGCCTGCTAAGTTATATCCTGTTAACTCAAACCAGTTAACTTAAACTAAACCTGGCTTTTTTAAACCACTTTTGCGAAATAGGCCTCTGGTGTAGGCAGGGCTCTACGCTAACTTTTTTTTAGGCACATGTGCGCTTAAAGTGTATCTTGCAGGTTTTTTAAATCACTGAAATGGATGCAGCAGTGTTTATTAAGAATATTAGCATTATTATTTAAAAAAAAAAAAAATTATAGGCCACTAAAATGTGATTAGTGTGGATTACGGACCACGCCTACCAAAAACAAGACCTTTTTGTACCACGTCACGCGTGGCATATCAAAAGGTAAACAGTTCTTGGCCTGTATGTTTGGCCTACAGGTTTGTGACATAAAAAAAATAATAGTACTAATACTAATAATATGGTGAATATGTGCGTGTGCAGGGTTGCACAAACTCCAACCTGTCAGGGCATCGGGTGCATGCCTTTCGAGGTAAAAAGAGTGCCTTATTTCATTCCTGGGTGCGGTTTATACAAGTCAAAAGAGAGGACTTCACTGCGAAATCCGTTCACCAAAAGAATTCTGTCGATTGTGGCGCGCACTTTCTCGACAGTATTATCTGGAGGGTGACTTACTTGAATATAGCATGAGATTTAGAAGCAAGCAACGAGTCAGGCTGAAGTCAGATGTGGTACCTTCAGTGCACGTCAAATTCTTTTTTCTTTTTTAATAAATATATCATTGAGGTGTTATAGGAAACCACCATGAACACACACACATATATATATATATATGAACAAAGAAAAAAAAGAAAAGGATATTTCAGGTACTTAAAAATGTAGAATAATTGATTACAAATCAATTATCAGGACGTTTCGGACTACAAGTCCTTCATCGGCTGAATACAAAAAAACAGTGCTTTAAGAAGTTGATAAAAAAAAAAAACAAGTAGTCTTTTAAACAAAATTCGAGAATGTTGATGATGATGATGATGATGATGATGACGCCCTCAGAATAGAATGTTCATTCCAAATGGCTCCAAAGTGCCTAGTTTGAAAATATGTTCACATTCCTTTTGTTTCCTGAGAGCATTAGTTCCATAGCATTGAACCATCCCACAAATTGTGATGTCTTCTATAGCGTGGTCATTTCTGTTAAAATGTCTGGTGACAGGAAAGGTAGAGGTGTTAATTTGTATACTTCTCAGATGTTCCACGAAGCGATCAGCCAAGCGTCGTTTTGTTTCACCAATATATAGCTTGTTACATTTGATGCAGTCAATGCAATATACTATTCCTTTACTAATGCAAGTATCATCATCATCATCATCATCATCATCATCATCTTAAAAGACTACTTGTTTGTTTTTTTTATTAACTTCTTAAAGCACTGTTTTTTTGTATTCAGCCGATGAAGGACTTGTAGTCCGAAACGTCCTGATAATTGATTTGTAATCAATTATTCTACATTTTTAAGTACCTGAAATAGCCTTTTCTTTTTTTCTTTTTTCTTATTGATCATTTTGGTACACAGCAGTTTTCCTTTTTCTCAAACTTTATATATACACACCCATATTAGCCCAAATATAAGGCAAGGTTTTTCTGGGGGGGGGGGGGGGGACTACAAAAATACAACTCGCCTTCAAGTCAAGGCTGTTGCGAAAGTGCATATTAAGTACAGTATACAGTAATGAAAATGGATAAAACTAGCTGCAGTGATCATAGATAAGAGTGGATTGAAAAGGGAGTACAAAGAAGTTATGAAGCAATTTTTAAGATCGTGGTTATCAGAAAAGCTGATTCATCCAGCAATTATCGTGCTGCTGAAAAATTTGTGTCACCTAAAACAACACAGGCAGGGACAAAATAACTGCTATTGAACTAAGAGGAAATCGTTTTGTGGACTGGGTTGTCTGTTTCTTAATTGTCTTGCTTACCTAAAAAGGAAGTAAGTTACAGTATTTCAGTTACATTACTATTTTTGACAGAAACCTACGGTCATAATACAGTAACTCCCTTTTCAATCCACTCTTATTCTAAGGATATGTTCAAGACGTTGTGACTACAAAATAAACGGAAAGCTTATTGGGATGAACTAAGAACTTAAAGCCTTATTATCTCTGTTAAGGTTTAGTTATCTTTAACCGACTAATATTATAGGGATATTAGGGGTAGGTTGTTACATTAAAATCGAATGTAGAAAGCAGCTAGCCTGCAATTGTAAATATTAATATACAATTTCAAATACAGTTAGCCCCGATTTCACAATTGTAGAACATATTTGTTTGAAGTTTAAAAGAACAAATAAAATACACGGTTATAAAAAAAAAAAAAAAAAATCATCTTGTTCGCTCTCTTGTCTCATCTAATTCTTGTACACCGGAGTCCAGTCGGGGTACAAAAGGCAGGATCTAACAGCATAGGCAATTTTTCTAATACAATACAACATGAGATTGTTGGCTAATATTTATATCAATATTTTATTAGCGCTACATATTTATTAAATACACAACTCCATACCCATTTTCAAAAGATTTGCCGTCTCTGAATCTACAATTAAATTGATAGAAGTGGCTCCATACTGGAGACTAACTTCTTGCGTGGCCGCGGCCATATTGGTTTTGCTGCAATTCACCGACTCTCAACCTTAGAACATAAGAACATAAGAAAGTTTACAAATGAGAGGAGGCCATTCGGCCCATCTTGCTTGTTTGGTTGTTAGTCCCAGAATCACATCAAGCAGCTTTTCGAAGGACTACATTACTGGGGAGTTGGTTCCAGACTCCCACAATTCTCTGTGTAAAAAAAGTGCCTCCTATTTTCTGTTCTGAATGCCCCTTTATCTAATCGCTATTTGTGACCCCTGGTCCTTGTTTCTTTTTTCAGGTCAAAAAAGTCCCCTGAGTTGACACTGTCAATACCTTTTATAATTTTGAATGCTTGAATCAGATCGCCACGTAGTCTTCTTTGTTCAAGACTGAATAGATTAAATTATTTTAGCCTGTCTGTATATGACGCCTTTTAAACCGGGAATAATTCTGGTCACTCTTCTTTGCACTCTTTCTAGAGCAGCAATATCCTTTTTGTAGCGAGGTGACCAGAACTGAACACAATATTCTAGATGACGTCTTACTAATGCATTGTACATTTTTAGCATTACTTCCCTTTATTTAAATTCAACACTTTTCACTATATATCCAAGCATTTTGTTGTCCTTTTTTATAGCTTCCCTACAATGCCTAGGTGAAGACATTTCTGAGTCAACATAAACTCCTAGATCTTTTTCATAGATTCCTTCCTCAATTTCAGTATCTCCCATATAGTATTTATAATGCACATTTTTATTGCCTGCGTGCAGTACCTTAAACTTTTCTCTATTAAATGTAATTTTCCATGTGTCTGCCCAGTTCTGAATGCTGTCTAGATCATTTTGAATGACCTTCGCTACTGCAACAAGTTTGCTTACCATACCAGAGTCTAAGTCATTAATGTAGATTAGGAAGAGCAGAGGACCTAATACTAATCCCTGTGGTACTCCACTGGCTACCTCGCTCCATTTTGAGGTTTCTCCTCTAATCAGCACTTCTGTTTTCTACATGTTAACCACTCCCTAATCCATGTGCATGCATTTTCTTGAATCCCTACTGCGTTCAGTTTGAGAATTAATCTTTTATGCAGGACTTTGTCAAAAGCCTTCTGGAAATCTAAATAAACCATGTCATATGCTTTGCAATTATCCATTGTCGATGTTGCATCCTCAAAAAAATCAAGCAGGTTAGTTAGACACAATCTCCCTTTCCTAAACCATGCTGACTGTCTCCCAGGATACTGTTACCATATAGGTAATTTTCCATTTTGGATCTTACTATAGTTTCCATAAGTTTACATATAATAGAAGTCAGGCTTATTGGTCTGTAGTTACCTGGTTTGGTTTTGTCTCCCTTTTGTGGATCGGTATTACGTTTGCAATTCTCCAATCTGTTGGTACAACCCCTGTCTCAGAGACTGTTGCATGATCTTGGTTAGTGGTTTGTAAATAACTTCTTTCATTTCTTTGAGTACTACTGGGAGTATCTCATCCGGCCCAGGGGATTTGTTTATTTTAAGAGCTCACAGTCCCTTGAACACACCTTGTTGAATCCACTGCTTCAGCGACGACTCATCTGTGAGCTTAACAACAGTTAGTTGAGAGACTCCCGGTGAATTTAACAACGGTTTGGTGAATCCGCTTTACATCGGTGTACGCAGCGGTGAATAAAACAACGTGCCCTTTAGATCCAACTGAGTTTTTTTTTTCAGCTGAAAAAAAATCATGTTTATTTTTTATAGTCAACCTTTAGGAATGTCAAGTTGCACACAAATGCCTTAATTAAAATGTATGTTCGCACAAGCATGTTTTTAGTCTCATGCAGAAACCATCAGGATATTTTCATCTGTGCTACTGGAACAAAAAACTGTTGTATGACTATATGTTGCTAGTGCTTGTTCTGATTTGTCCTGAGATCCACCAAAAATCTTTTGCGATCGCAATCCATGTATTGGCCACCACAGGTATAAGTTGTAATGATTAGATGTTCAGATATTGTGATAAAGGAATATACAATTTGATGCATGTCTCGGAATATGAAGTTAACTTAATATACTGTACTGCAGCAACCTGGTATCACATGCCCAACTTCCCAACCAAAAACAAGAAAGCAGGTGGTTAATAACCTATATTGTTCCAAGATATTCTCTCATTGCAGAATATTTTAAATTAAGCAAATATGTTTTATTCATTGACTCCAATTTAATTCTTCTAGCTGCATCCCCTTGTGTTAGCTCAGGATAAAATGTTCATGCATCTCAGGTCCTTTACAGTATTTCAAACTATTTCAAGTTATAATGATAATTCCTGCTTAGTTGTTCTGGAGAGGGAATGATCTTTGATGGCCCTGAAAGGACAACCTACCGTGTTTATGGATAAAAGCTAGCCCTTGTATTATTTGATACATTATGTTTCTGATGACTGACTCAGGAAACAACTTGTTTCTGTGGAGAAACAAATTAACAAAAGTTGATCAAAATGAAAGACGTCATGAACAACTCTGGATATGACTGTACTGTAAATGGAATAATAAAATGAAAGAATAAATATGTTTCAAATGGTAATAAAAAGGGGTTGGATTTTTAACCCTATTAATTTGGCATATTTAATCAATTAAAAAGAAAAGCAATTATAAATGATGTTATGAGAATTTGCCTGTAATCATTTAACAGCACTCGTTAATTGGCTCCAGTTAGCACCTCAGAGGTCTACATATAGGCTACACCCATGAATGATATAAATTATGGTTGGGAGGTTATATCATATATTTTTTGTAATTTACTATAAAATACTGGTTTCTGTAGAGTGGAATATCAGTTAATAATGGTATACTGTAAAATCGCCTCTATCACCCACTTGATTATTTGAAGGCCAGAGTCAATATCAAAATTGACTAAATATTTTTTACTCAGCTTGTTTTAATCTTTTTTTTTTTTATCCATGTGGCAAATCCATCAATATTACAGAACTCTTTCATGGGTGACATAAGGATAACGCTGAGCCACCAGCAGCAGATTCTTATGGAACAGAATATAATAGCTTACCTGTCCTTCATTAACTGATAGAGGTTTTCTTTCATATATTCAAAAACAAAGTAGAGATGGTCATTTTCCCTGATTACTTCCTTTAACTTTATAACATTGGCATGATTCAGCTTCTTCAATGACTGCAATAAAATGTTTGAGCTCACAGTGAAACTACAATATGTGTCAAGAATAGGGTTGTTATATAATGTCTATTAAAACTTTTTTATTGCTAACAAATACATTGTCATAGACTACAAAGTTTATATTTTAAAATTACACACAGAATATGTAATACACATACAAATTAGAATAAACTTTATTAATGTTTTTTGTTTATTATTATTATTATTATTATTATTATTATTATTATTATTATTATCTACACTAATGTGAACAAAAATAGCCTGTAACGTCTTACCCTTAAAGGTGTGTTTTCACAGAGAAAGAAATTGTATTCATTTTTTTAATCAAATTTCTTTGAAACAACTTTGAACATGTTCATACTCATTGGCTTTCTTTGAAGAAACGTCACAACATTACGTCCAAGTTCTTGCAGTGAAACGTTCAACTTGTTCACATAGCTGGTACCAGTTTAATATATCAAATGCATTCCTCCTCAAATAAATTGGATCCAACTTTGATCAAGTTTATTTGACCATGAAAACGGTGCTTCCAATAAAGTGAATCACCTTCAATCCAACTTGATTTCTTTGTGAAAACACATCTTTAGACAATAGGCCTTCTATTTAAAAAAATTGCCATACTATAAAATAGTTGACTAAAAATTGATGTTATCTTAATTTGCATGTTGTACTATTTTTATTTATAAAGCTTTTCAGGAAAGCCAGGAACTAATACTTACAACTGCTATGATGTCAAGTTGTAAGAAGACTTTATGAACAGTATTTGTTGTTTGCTATGTAGCTTCCACATGAGGAGATCACACTATCTGAACACATGTTTGGTTAGGATCTATTGCTTAAAGTGACAAATTAACTAACCATGACATTATTTCAAATAAAGTGTCAATAATACAATGTTATGTATAGTGTGGTCAATTATTAACTCCAAAGTCACAGGATTTTCATAACAGATGAGTTATTGTCTATCAGTCTTTCGTAAGTTTCAAAGGCCCAACTTGCTATAGTCACCCAGAATACCTTGGATATTATGATAGATTACTTTAAGAAAGAAAGAAAGCAAATTAATATATCCCTGATAATCCAAGCTCTGACAATATGACATGTCATTCTAGTAAAAAACATTTTCTTTGCTTTTTAAACAATAAGTTTTCTATACATTCAAAATAAAATTTGTTTTGGATTATCAGAGAATGTTTTTCCTATTAAATTGGTAGTAATCTAAACAAATGTCACTGAACAGAAATCAGGTTCCCATAGCAGGGAAAGGAAAACTTAATTTGAGAAGCATTTCTTATCAAAAGGTAAACTCCGAATCCCAGCAACAGTGATTCAAGCAAAGCCAAGTTCTAAATACATCAAAGTGTAAATAGTGATCAACTGTTTCAGACAAAACATTTTTAACTCTTAAATAAATTCTTAGTAGATGGTTTCTCAGAGATGTAGTTCATAAATAGGTTGCTAATGTGTTATTGAAGTAACATAATGTTTTTGAAGCTCCTGGACATCATTAAATGCTGTTTAATGCTGTTAGTATAATTTGTTCTACAGTGTAATCAAATGCTTAGCATAACTATGTGTAAATTAGGCTAAATGGTTAAATGCTGGTAGGATTGCTTTATGAAACAGATCAGTTCCATCAAAAGCCTCTATTTTTTTTTATTATTATTCAGTATAGAAAAAAAATAGTCATAATGTGCTTAAAGTTCAGTTTACTTTCTTTTGGGTCACCCAGTAATATATATTTAAAGTGACCTTTAGGTTTTTGTCACTGAACTAATTTTATATTTAAAAAAATGTGCCACTACATATCTTTGTGCATGTGCACAGCTATAGCTCACAGCAACATTGAAATAAAGTAAGCAGTGACACTGTTTTATAATCCTAATGTGTCAGGTTAGAAATGTAGAATAAAAGGTGAAATGAATCAATAGTAAAATCAAACCTAAATAATTAATACAGGTATCAAAAAATGACAACAGCAGAATAGAAACATATAGCCTATATCTCTCAAATTACTACACTACGGTTGATAAATAAAAATGAAAAACAATCATTACCTTCACTTCCCTCAGGTTCATGCACTCTTCCCAAGAGTGAAACTTCCTTTTCATTCTGTAAAAAAAAAAAACCAAAAACCTTAGGTAAGCAAAATCAAGTTACAAACACTTAAAAAAACACACATACAAAAATTAAATAATGTTAAACTCAAATAAAGCAACATTTATTTTTTTACCAGTTAAATAGCACTGAACATAGTTTGGAACATTTTTGTTTGTCCAACCTCTTTAGAAACCTTTATTACACAGTGCACAGTTGAAATGTCCATGAACGGGACACACTCCTCCTCCACAGATGCGAATACAAATACAGCATTGCTTCATAATTGTCCTGTTTTAAGGCACTATTCAATCTAGCATGCAGACATACAGCTATGGCCAAAAGTTTTGCATTATCCTATAGAATTAATAGGGATGTGCATTTTGGTACCTTTTTATGAACATTTAAACCATATTTACATACACACACTCTTTATACTACATCCTGATGTATATTGACATCCCTGGTTAGTATTTTCTAAGCAAAGAAACCCTAAATAAACAAATAATGCTTTAACATCGCAAAGACTTAAACTACAAAGAAAAAAAAAAAAACATGTACTCTCCAAAGTATATATTTAAATGTTAATATTTAAAAGTCTTCTTGAATCAAACAATGGTTGTAATCTAATTTGTCAGAGGAGATAGAACTATATACATATTCAACAAATTTTCAGATATTATAATGTTTTTAGTAGAGGTCGACATGGGTACCTGAAATCCCGGGTACCTGTCGGGTTTTAAATTACCCGACCTGACCCAGGTCTTGTTTTACTACGTAGGTATTGATTATTAATTTGAGAATTTAAATAAAATGTAGAAAATATGACAATACAATTGTAAGCGCTGATCTCTAGCCGGTGTAATAAAGACAACGTTAAAACAAGCTTTTGCATTTAATCCTTTTCTTAACTGACAGGATATCAATGTTTTACAGAAAACAATAACACAGCGAGCGGCAGTTACACCTCATAATAACTGCGGCTACTATTCTTCTTAGGAACTAAATCAGAAAGAAATCAACATAACAACATCTTGTCGGGTTTATGTCAGTGATAACTGATTTTTTTATTTTATTTTATATACACTGCTGTGCAAAAGTCTCAGGCATGTTGCATTTTTCTACTCTGACACATTATGAGCATCAACAATTTACTCAACGCCTCCACTAGTGTTTTCTACTATTATAACAACCTTTACTTTCTAATATTATAACAACCTTAACGTGCGTGTTGGAAAAACACTGAATGAAATAGCTCACATCACTCGATTTTCAAGGTGTGGTATCTGAAGCATAATCAACAAGTACAGAGAAACATCTGTATACAGCAGGTACTCTATTTTTTATTACCCATCACAAAAGTGAATTTAGCTCTGGTGGTAAATATACAAAGCACAACATAAAAAAAAATAAAAACAAACTGTGTCCTCCTTTCACACTTTTATTCTGAGACTGGAGAAGACATTCTTTCTGCTACTCTCCCTGGAGGACATACCGAAACAAAAACAGTAAACAGTGGCCTTAGACATGTAATTCTTACTGGACATTGTCGACTTTCATCCTTGGGAAATGCGTTGTTGTTGACAAGAAATCCATTCATTACTTTTCAGTCTTAAATGTGCACACAGCTGCACGGTAAGTGAAAATAAATGAATGTGTATTTACTACTGTAGGTTGCATAAATGCACACAAAAAATGAAACATCACATGGCAGCTGGATATGTATTTGCTCTGCTTACTGTCGTGTGCATACACATTTTAACAACACATTGTTTTTTTACTATTAGGCCACATTTAGCCGAATAGATTCTTGTTCAACTTAAAATTTGAGATGATACCATACAGTACAGAATAAAAAAATTACTTTATCTCAATATAAATTGCACTTTTGGTATAACCCGAGCTTTAGCATGTGGCATCCATTGGCAAAATACTGTGTTTCAGTAGTAATCTGTAACAAACCAGTTTCTAGTCAGATACAGCCCTCTTGCGGTTGACAAAACTGCACATCGCATTGACTTCAGTTTTACCGCGTTATATTTCGACATTTATAGCTGGCTGTGGCTACCACTGTATGAGTGCCTTTCAACTATAATGGGGTCAGCCTTATTCACAAGCTACAGTGCTGTATTTCCACAATAAGACAAAAGCCAAATTGCTGCTTCATGAAGTAATCGCCCTAATAACATACAAGTGTGGGACATATTCCCTGAATATGATATTAACACCTGAACATGTATTAACAAATTAATGAAACTACTGTGTCTTAGGAAAAAAGCAAACTGCTGTGTCTTAAGAAAAGGGGCCCCTTGGTTCCAGGAATACTGAACTGAAGATGACCAGGGCTAGGAGGGGGCATCTGGACTGGGTGAGGCTGAAAGGACAGTAAAACTGCAAACACAAGCGGTTTGGTGCAAGGAAGACATAAAATATAGATGTCAACAAGTCCCAACTGCAACGACAAGCTGCTGGACGAAAGGAAGCAGACAAAAGACAAATTTAAAAGATTTGTGAGTTAAAAAGGCAAGATACACAAATTATCTCATAAAAGTGGCTACTCAGCAGAGTGAAAAGACTATAAATATCCAAGCATTTGCTCTCTACATCGAATGCTAAACAAGTTGCTGTCACTCTGCTAAGCAAAGCTGCAACTCCGGGACTGCCTAAAAACGGAACCAAGACAGGACTCGGCCTGAAATGGACCCAAGACGAGGAAGCAAGCTGCAAGCGAGTCAACGACCACAAGCAACGAGACTGAGGCCCGGCTGGAGGACTGCCGTAAAACTTACAGTGACTGTTATCAGACAAACCAGTCTGTTGTACACTTAAAACCACATTATCCAAAAGAAACTGTGCCCTACTACCGGCGTAGCAAAAGATTGAGCGAAGAGGACAGAGTGGACGGGCGCTGTTGTGGATCCTATACCGAGGACTGAAGACTTTGTTGCAGCTGTTTGTTGATTCTATCGAGAATTGAAAGCTTGTTGCCAAGTTTGATCCAACGTGGGATTGAAGACTTTGTTGTGAGAGGAGAGCTTTTTGTACTGGACAAACCAGCGGACCAAAGGTCTACGCTTCATGAAACTAAATTAATTAATTGTAACACATTCACATAGAATTAAACTGTTTATTATTTAGTTTGCACACTTTGCGTGTGAAATAACTTTTAGGGAAACTTGATGAAGTAACTAGAAGTAATCTACCCCATACTGTTGTATGGAGAATTTCTTTAAAAGTAAACTTGCCATATACTTAATCTATATACCATTGATAAGCTTAATGTGATGTATTCTAAGATTGTCTGCATCGTTTCAGTCTGAGGCCGTGCTTGTATGTGGGCATGTATGTGTGAGCAAGCTACTAGCTATGTCACAGCTTGCTGGAGCTGCTGCTTGTGTGTGAGGAGACAGGCGGTGTCATATTTCAATTGCCTGCTAGCCAGCATGAGTGCAGTGAGAATTTTGAATTGCGGTTGTGTGTAGAGACTAAGAGATTTACTTTCTGACTTTTCCGATTTCTCTTTATTATTTGTGTACTTAATAAAATACTACTATTGATTAAACATTCCTTGTGTCTGCGCGTGTATGTGTGTTCACAGAAAATCCTAGATCTTTATAACACGTCAATTAAATATTATTAATAAGAGAACTAATCAACCCAGATAAACATTAATTTATCAATTATTGAATTGTTCCCTACACAAGCCTGGGTACTGTACAATGGATGTTTAAGTAAGAGTACCATGACAGTGCTGGGCTAGGAGTTGAAAAACGGAATCACTTTCTATGTTCACTGAGAACATCTGGAAGGGTTCCAAAGAGTTTAAATTACATATCTGGGAGAAAGCATAAACTTGGTGACACTACTGGTACTACTGAAATCTCTGTAGAACAGTAACTCACTAACCTTTTTTTTATTATTTAATTTACATTTTTGTGCAGCAGAGCAGCAACACTACACTATAAACATTCTCCATCATCAAAGGTATCCTTTTGCATGATAACCTTTCATTTAAAAACAGTGCCAGGAAAGCTCAAGATGTATTATTTACAATCCTTGATGAAAATGATACCTGTTCCAGGGTATTATATAGCGCAGTAAATGAAAAGGAATACATAGTGTAAACAAATGCAGTCTATTGCCCGTAAGATGCACTGTATAATTAACTCAGAAGGCTACAAGAATACTAAGGTATATTAACTTACAGATAATGTACCTAAACTTATTTGGAACAATTTAGAAAGTCATCATTATTGTTTTTACTAATTATTGATTTAATTAATATTACTATTAGTGACTCCTTATTATTCCTGCAAATTACTGATAGATGTTCTGATTGTCTTGCTTGTTTTACAGAATACAGTAGCCCACTACTACAAAACAACAAAGGCTGTCTTTACATACAGTCACCTCCAAAATTATTGGCACCCTTGATAAAGATGAGCAAGAAAGGCTGTATAAAATAAACACAGGTAATGAGCTATATTTTATGCTCAAATATATGGGAAAACCATATTCTTTTATTCTAATACAATTGCTCAGAGAAAAAGTTTTTTAAAATATTTTTTTTCTCAAAAAGATAGGTGTCAGAATTATTGGCACCCCTAAAGATTCTCATAAATAAAATCAAACAAAATTAAGTCTGCATTAACATTCTACTTCTTTAAGTTCATCTCAGTCTTCAGGAACTGTATTGTGGCCTTCCATGGCTTCCTGTTTCACTGGGGTATAAAAATAAGGTAACACGCATATAAAATCCATTTATCATCCATCACCATGGGGAAAGGCAAAGAACTCACAAATGAAAAGAGACAAATGGTTGTTGACCTTCATAAATCAGGCAATGGGTACAAAACAATAGCTAGAAAAACTAAATATAGCACTTACCACTATTAGGGCAATAATTAAGAGTTCAAAACCACTGGAACAGTGGTAAACTTGCCTGGTAGAGGACGCAAGTGTATCTTGCCCCCACGCACAGTGAGGCAGATGGTTCGGTAGGCAAAGGGGAATCCAAGGGCCACAGCTGGAGAATTACAGAACTTGGTTGCATCCTGGGGTCACCAAGTCTCCAAATCTACAATTAGACACCACCTCCATGCCAATAGGCTATTTGGAAGGTTGCCAGAAAAAAGCCTTTATTGAGAACAACCAACAAACGTAAGCACCTGGAGTTTGCTAAACGGCATTGGCACTTCGATTGGAACCGGGTGCTATGTTCAGATGAGACGAAAATAGAGCTCTTTGGCCACGCACACCAGTGGTGGGTTTGGCGTCGAAAGAAGGATGCGTGTGCAGAAAAGAACCTCATACCTACCGTAAAATATGGTTATGGATCTTTGATGTTATGGGGCTGTTTTGCTTCCACTGGTCCTGGGCTCCTTGTTAAGGTCAACGGCATCATGAACTCTACCCAGTACCAGGACATTTTAGCCAAAAACCTGGTTGCCTCTCTCAGGAGGCTGAAACTTGGCCGCAGGTGGACCTTCCAGCAATACAATGACCCCAAGCACACATCAAAATCCACAAAGAAATGGTTAATTGACCACAAAATCAACATTTTGCAATGGCCATCTCAGTCTCCAGACATGAACCCCATTGAAAACCTGTGGTTTCAATTGAAGAAGGCAGTCCATAAGCGCAGACCAAAGGATATCAGATATCAATAATCTGGAAAGATTCTGTATGGAGGAATGGTCTAAGATCCCTCCAAATGTGTTCTCCAATCTCATTAAACATTATAAAAAAGACTCAGTGCCGTTATCCTTGCAAGGGGAGGGTGAACAAAGTAATGAAAACAAGGGTGCGAATAATTGTGACACTTCATTTTTTTGGGAAATAAATTTATAATTTGAGAAATGTGTAATTTTGGTTGATTCCATTGAATCATTAACCCTTTGCAGTCCATTGTCGGACCTGGTCCGACATTGCAATTATTCCTATCCGGTCCATTGTCGGACCCTGTCCAACATCATAAAAAAAACGCAAAAATGGGTTTCTAGTCGTTTTTTCTACGGAAAAAGCCGAGAAAACCATTCAATGGACGAGTAGGAGCAACAGGAGCCGAGGCAAGCCGATAAAAAAACGGCGTATCTCATGAATAGTCATGCCTGCCCCTGGCATCCCGATGAACAAAAAACAATAATAAACAACTAACACTTTCACACAGAATTCAAACATTGTCGATCGTTTCGCATGCAAAAACACACGCTTTGAAAGCTCTGCTGACAAGCTTGTTATCCCGAATAACCCGAGCTTTGAAGCCAATTGAATGAGAACTCATGTTTCGCTTCTCACTCATTGTGAACTGATACTGTAACCAGCTTTACTTGGTAGTTGTGAATGAATGAATGAACGATCGGTTTCCATGTGAGGTCAGTCACGTGAAACAAGAGTGTCACGTAGATCAGCCACGTGAAATGACAGCGTCAAGTTATCCACTAGTCTTTAACAGTTTTTATCCCTTTGGTACCAGTAATAAGTGTCGAGGAACAAGTAAAGTGTGATGTCGATTTAAAAAAGAGGCAGGGTGCATATATAAAAGAAAACTACATGGAAACATACACAACCCGAAAGTACTACCAAAATAGAGTGAGAAAAAGCTGAAACTTTGTTCCATTGTTGTTAAGAGAGCTAATTTTTTGGATTTCTGCCATTCGGAGTTCCTGGATTTTTTATACGGTTCATAATTTGCAATTCTCACCTGTTAGACAAAAAGGTACTGGATCTGGCACAAATTAACCCCTGGCTCAAACTATTCAAATAGTTTGTGTGGAGGCTGTGTGGTCCAGTGGTTAAAGAAATGGGCTTGTAACCAGGAGGTCCCCAGTTCAAATCTCACCTCAGCCACTGACTCATTGTGTGACTCTGAGCAAGTCACTTAACCTCCTTGTGCTCCGTCTTTCGGGTGAGATGTAGTTGGAAGTGACTCTGCAGCTGATGCATAGTTCACACACCCTAGTCTCTGTAAGTCGCCTTGGATAAAGGTGTCTACTAAATAAACAAATAATAAATAAATGCCATTTGAAGTTATGAAAGTAATAAGTAATGGTCACACACATACCTTTTGATAGCAACTAACTCTCCAGACTCATTGCTTTTTCCCATTAGAACACTTCCATATGTTCCATCTCCCAGTTGTTTTAGAATTGTGTATCGATTCATTTTTCAATATAAAAAAGTTATCGCAATAAAATAATTTAAATGTCTTTTTGTCCTTTTCCCACCAAAAAGCTCCAGTTCACTGGTGTCATAAAATAAATAGTGGCATTACTGTTACAATAGGTATAATGTTGACAAGTGGATCATCCCCAAGCGGAAGAAACTTTTTCTCCCAGTTATAGTATCCAGAGGTTAAGAAGATCAAGCGAAGAATCTCTTTCCATTGTGAATCTCCTATGAAATGAAAAACAGGAAAAACTGTTAATACAACATGACCTGTTAAGTAATTAACAAGGAATAAAAATTTATAAATTGGTCAAATAATTAAGTTAAAAGCAACAACGGTAACCTGCCATACATTTTAAAAGACATAAACAGTTGTTTTCCTTCGTATACAACACATAGCAGTCTTAAATGAGTTGAACTGAACAATGCACAAAAAATAGGATTTAAGGTTCATACTATTTTTATTTTTTTTTTCAATCTCCTGATCACCAATTGTTGCCAAACAAACAAAAAAATCTCTCCCACACACACCACAAACAAGTATTGGGAAACTTTTTGGGGAGAATAGTAAAAAAAGGAAGGAAAACACACTCAGTTAGCAATAAAGAAAACAGCCTGATGGTGAACACTACTGAAACTAATCGTGGACGTCTAATTTAATTTAGGGGCTCCTACTTTTAAGTAGTAGATTATTTTTTCTTATTTGTGTAATTGGGGGGGGGGGGGTCCCCATTCAGAAACAAGTGTAGAAACAAAGAATTTGGCTCTAAATTTCTAAGTGTTTACACAAGATTTTGACATACTATAAGCAATGTATCTGTTGTGTATTCCTGCAGCAACAATATATGACCGCTATTAAAATTATACTGGCATAAACATCTACGAAGAAAAAAAAAAGTCTGAATTGGACTGGTTTGTTTGATAAAAAAAATAATAATAATTTGACATGCACTGTTCGTTTTATTTAACAAATGTATAGAATATTTTCATGCATACCTAATTGTAATTTATACATGCCTTCTCGAATACAAATTATGTGTAAACCTTTTATTTATTTTCAAGACGTGTTCTCTAAAATTATTTCTGTAGTGTGTCCAATTTAATAATTGTATTAGAATATTAAAAGGAAATACCATTACACTTTTTTTAAAACTGTTACTGCTATCAAAGTTAAATTGTGGTCCTAAATCCAGTGCTGCAATTATTACAAAGGTTCAAAGCAGACAGGTGAATTTGTGAGTGTCCGCTCTTGTACCTTCAGATTTGATATTATCAAAAGATGTGTAACAAAATCCAATCACAAAAAAACATGGACTTTGACAAAGTTTGTATAGACATTTTTTGTATCGACTCTTTTTGGCCCGATTGTCAAATCTATTACTACAATATTTTCTTTCTGAATGAAAATATTACAATTCTAAAATAAATGTAGAATAAAAAAGAACAGCAGTAATGAAAAAAATGACAGTAAATATCTGAGTTTAAAACCAGAGAAACGTGACACAATGCTTGTCTCTAATGTACCATTCATTTGCAAAACTGTGTAGGATTTTAGCTACTGCATTTCACAGTGGGACGTATAAATACCACCACCTTTACATCTTTATTAATCTTTCTGGTGTTTTTTCTCCTTGGATGATTTATTGATCACCTTATTAACATTACTAAACACAATAAGAATACAGTGGAAAGATTTGGCACTTGTTAAAATGTACTAGTGCTTCCTTCTCTAGATCTATTTCAAGACAATACAGTTAAGGCTATTTTCTAAAAGTTCACCATACTTGTAATCCCTTCATTTATAAAATATCATTAAGGTTACAAATTAGTACCATAAGTGTTTTCACAAAATAAATACAGTACTTCCCATATATGTAAAAATATGAAGGAATTATATTTGTGATTATTTTTGCTGAAAGGATCATTAAAAAGAGGGATACAATTGATGGCTCTGATATAGTATGGATGAACATTGCTACATGGTATAAGCCTTCATTTAATGAAAGTTGATGAAAACCTTTTAACAGATTGCCTACCAGCACTAATACTCTACAAACTGTAATTGGTTTGGACATGGTTTACGGAGAATCAGAATTAACAGTGAGCTGAGGACAAATGATTTACACAAGGTCACTGCATACAGTACACAAACAAAAACACAAACATCTTTATATTAATTTTGTGTTTAAATGTCATTCTAAATTGTGAAATGTAAATTCCTATTAACTCACTTTTGAACAGGGAAAGTAAGTTGAGAGACAGGGAATGTAAGTTGAGAGATTGATGAAAAGAAAGGTCAGATATTATATTATGCCTGCTCTTTTAACTGCTGATTTTTTTGGGATGATTACCCCAGGGAAAGTTTAGGATAGGCTCACACATATACACAGCTTAATAGAATGGGTAGCCAATATTTTTGTTCAGACGTTTTCTATTGACATTGCTTATTTTCTAATGCACTGAAATCGGTGTTACAGTTTAATTATAAATAGCATCATACCCACTGCAAATCTTGTGAAATATAATTTGGAGATTAATAAAGATGGGTGGGAGGTTAGTATACTTCACTGTATCTCCCAATGCCCATTGGGTAATAGTCGTAATATTAATAATACAATATAAATCCATATTTTTTTTTTTTTTTTTTTTTTAATAACATAAATGTACCTACAGTACCAGTACAAGCATTTCAAAAGCAGGTCCACATAAATCTGGTAAATGTCTAATTAACATAGAAAATGGCAATTTAGATAAATAAAAATAGAAAAAATGAACCTACAATTAAGAAATACAAAACAGAGTATATATAAAACATAGCATATAATAATTCAAAATTACAGTATGCTTCTCCTGCTCAGTTGTAACAGATTTAATTAAATTACGATGGCAACGAAATGTACACACGCGATGAGTGTTTTTATTTATAATATTATTATTATTATTATTATTATTATTATTATTATTATTATTATTATTAATAATAATAATAATAATAATAATAATAATAATAATAATAATAATAATAATAATAATAATAATAATACGCAGATATGGCATTATTCACGTATTTTTCAAGGTGTTTTTTCAGACAGGTTATTATATTGCCACTTACCATACTACCAACACATCCTGGCAGTAAACAGCGCTGTTGTATCAAAACTGCCAATCATTTTTCTGGTAGAATTTTAGATTTTGTATGCAATCATTTCTATTTCACGCTTACCTCTTAGCTTTATCACCTGTGTCGATGCCTGCAGAGCGCTTAATAATATTATTACGCGTGCGTTACACTCTTCCTCCTGTTTCTGATAGCTTTGACTCTCTCTCCTTGGCAACGGAGCACTCCACCACAGAACATTGACACTGCCAGATGGGCAGCAGTATTTCCAGACGTATCGCGCTGCCTTGTGGGATACTTGTAGACACGGAAGAAGTTCAGTTTTGCTGAAAATGCGGCCAAATATAGAATTGCGGTGTGTGACACGGCGGCGATATTGTGATTATTTTAAAAATATGTATAACAGAAAAAATATGGTGGAATTTTAATGGCAAGCATGGGCAGTATGGGAAGTTGACAAAAGTGACGGGTAGCAAATAATGGCAGAACATAATATTAAAATATAAATAAAATAATGGCAGAACACTATACCTACTATACCTAGTCTCTTTTTCAATTTTCATAACATAACTTGGCTGTCCGTCAAACAACAAGAAATAAAGCAGGAGTTTTTATATGGAGAACGTTAGAAATAATTAAACTGACTCTGTGTGTGTGTGTGTGTGTGTGTGTGTGTGTGTGTGTGTGTGTGTGTGTGTGTGTCGAGAGAGAGAGAGAAAGAGAGAGAGAGAGTAGTGGTTAGGGCTCTGGACTACTTTACCTAGATTGCTTCATTAAAAACACAACTGTATAAATGGGTAATTGTATGTAAAAATAATGTGATATCTTGTAACAAGTGTAAGTCGGTGTCTGCTAAGAAATAAATAATAATTATATATTTACACGTACACACATATATGCGTGTGTGTGTTAAAGATTTAATAAGAATTTGTCCAGGGAGTGTGGACAGCCTATAAAAATGTAGTGATCTTTTTTTTTTTTTTTTTTAGCTTTTGCTATTATTATTATGATGATGATGACGATGATGATGATGATGCTTTGTGGTGTTTAGTTTTAGCTTTGAAAAAAGCATTGTTTAAAAGCTGTTATGTTTACAGCACTGCTTTTTCCATCAAGCTGAAGAAGGACTTGTCTGAAACGACCTTATAGATATATATATATATATATATATATATATATATATATATATATATATATATATATAACACTAGAGAACACTAATGAAGATTTAATGGATTTCATACATTTTATTGACCAGTCTCATCCAGCTCTAAAGTATACATGGAACATTTCTAAACAAATTTATTTCTTAGACATTACCATCACGGTTTCTAATTGTACCATCAATACTACAATTTTCTACAAAGAAACAGACTCTCATTCATATCTAAGATACGACTCCTCACATCCCATCATCATCATTTCTGGAATTGTGTTTAAAAGACTACTTGTTTGTTTTTTATCAACTTCTTAAAGCACAGTTTTTTTGTATTGAGCCGATACGTCCTGATAATTGATTTGTAATCAATTATTCTACCTTTTTAAGTACCTGAAATATCCTTTTCTCTTTTTTCTTTTTTCTTATTGATCATTTTGGTACACAGCAGTTTTCCTTTTTCTCAAACTTTATATATATATATATATATATATATATATATATATATATATATATATATATATTTGATTCTATATATAATCAAAATTATGTCAAACAGATAACAGCAATACCGATCCATGATGTGGTACAGAACAGAAAAGCCAGAGCACTTGTTATGTTTCTTTTTTTTTGTTTGTTTGTTTTTAATCGCTCTTCTTACAGTGACTTAACGTGTGTGCGTGTGTTGAGATGGTTATATAAATAAATAGCAATACACTCTCCATTTCAATGAAAGTCCATATGCTGTGGAGCTTTTTAACACTGAAACATCTTTCTGCAGTTGCAACTGTAACAGGCAGCGTGGCCAAAATCACCAGTAGGTTGAATACATCAGGATACAGAAGTTCCAGGTCGTGTTCTTTACAGACCCTCATGAGTGCTGGCACAGACATTGCATTGTCCTATTCCCGAGCATTAAAATAGGCTAAATGTGGTGTACAAATACTGCGTCGTATTGCATTTAAGGATCAATGCTGGATTAATTGATGTCTGTAATTCAATTGAGGAATGTTTCATTTTGGATGTAAAATACACTGAGATAACAGTTTTAGAACCTAATCGAAAATTGATGAACAAATATCTGTGATATACCAGGTGTGGCAAATCAATTGGTAATTTGTGTTGTGTGTCCATGAACTAACACTTTACTTAACTGTAATTACCTGTTAAACTCTGTGTATTTACATCGAGGTATTGAAGCTGTGTATACACACTGATGAAGGCTTTTTGGCTGAAATATGTTTGTGATGTTCCTTGTGGATTAGAACTGTAATCTGGTTGTTCTTCAGAAAATGAAGCTGTGAAATGAAGAATAAATAATGAGAATGACTTTTCTGAATTAATTTGTTTTTCCTTTGTTACATTGTTTTGAATTGATTTTCATTTTTGGGTCGACGCACCGATGAGTTGAAAGAGAAATTTGGAAATTGGGCGCAGTGGTATCTGTTGTATAAATAGGAACGCTGCATTGAAATTCTTGATTCAGCTTCACAAGTGCTTTCCCTTTAGCATATTAACAGTTTTCAGTTTTTCAGTTTAGCATAAAATAGCAATTTGAAAAATGTGCGGTTTTTCCACTAATTGTAATGCTGCAGCTGGACTCAAACATTAAGGGGACACACGCGGCAGCCCTTAACTGCACGTTATGGGGGAATGTGTGCAAACCGAGTACACGCTCGTCCATAACTGCACGTTATGAGGAAATACGTTCAGTTTGTGAGTGTCAGTGACAGAAAGGGCAAACGCAATACATTGCTAAGCAGCAATCAATTATTGGAGATGATTATTGGAGGGGCCAGTGCCCTTGCTTGCTCCCCCTTGTGCACGCCCCTGGTTGTAGCAACGCGTGGTGATGTGGAATGCTATATTTTTCGGAAGCCCGCTACTTACTATTTAAAAAGTGTTCATTGATTTTAAGATGCAAGCTGCATACTTTAACAAATCCCTATTGTCTGGCGCCCTAGGCAGTCATCTGTTGCCTACCCCTAACACCAGGCCTGCTGCCGAATAAAAGAGATTTTTTTTGCCTCGTCTCTTCTCGTCAGTTCTCCTTCTGTTCCTGAAAAGCTGGTACGATGAGCAGTGAGACACAGGCAGCTAGCGAGGAGTGTGGGTGGCGATGGAGAAGACTTGGCCCACCCGAGAACGCCACAAGAGGCGCTGGAAATGGCAGCCGTACAATGGCCGGACAGGGAACGAGTAGTGGCACACTTCAGCAGGTCCCTGAACAAAGCAGTGTGCCACCTCCGCCACTACCTCTGCGGGCTACCATTCCTGATCCGCACAAAACACGCTGCACTACAGTGGCTGTTGACTTTCTGGGAACCAGGAACCGTCGGCCCTGTGCTGAGGAGGACTGCATTCACTGCTACAGGCAGGATGTCCAGGAGCAGGAGCTGATCATGGCAGAGCAGAGAGGGGGTAAGGAGCGGAAGCAGCATCAGGCAACTCGGGAGGGTCGGGAAGCTACTGCAACCTGCAGTAAGCTGTCAACTGTGACAGGGGCGAAGTGGAATCGGCACCAGGAGAGGGACCCCAACCTGCAACCGGTACTTGGCTGACTAGCCCAATACTAACGACCTGCAGTCGGCAGCAACCAAGGGTCTTTGGCAGCCTGGCTATCCGGGACGGTGTCCTACAGTGGCGGAGCAGGAGCCACTGGACCGGGAGGTGAGGTGGCAGGTGGTGGTACCAGACTCGCTGAAGCTAGCAGTGCTCCAAGCCCGCCAAGGCACCCTCCAGCAGATCCAGCAGGCGTTCTACTGGGGGCGCTGCCGCCGAGATGTAGTGGACTTTTGTCGGCGCTGTGACGAATGCGTGGCATGGAAAGGGCCCCCGGGCAGTCCTATGCTTCACTCCAACAGTCGGGGGCCCATGAAGTGAGTGTGGTCAATATTCTGGGGCCCTTTCTTTGCTCAGATTGGGGGAACCACTACATCCTGGTGGCAATGGACTACTTCACAAAGTGGCTAGAAGCCTACACCATCCTAGGCGGGACAGTGGCAGAAGCCCTGCTGGAGGGGTTAATTTGTCGTTCAGGGTGCTGCCAGAGCTGCACATGTGCCAACACCTGGGGACCCTGCACCCTCAGCATGATGGGCTGGTAAGTTCAACTGAACCCTCTCTGCTCAGCTTGTCATCACTTACCAGCAGTGGGATTGGAACATACAATTGTCCCTGGTCCTGCTGGCCTGTCGCACCGCCTGCAATTGTTGCATTATTGTTGGCGGGCTATGTGCTGTTTAAGGGGATGCACTGGGTATTGGTTGCACAGCTGTCAAGATTAAAGTCTGCCAAATAAAATAGCTGTGTGTCTGTGTCTGGGCTGCTTGCAGTCACACAACCAGGAACAGTGCATAGCTTGCAACGGTGTGTAGTGTAGCCTACAGACAGTTGCAGTGCAGCTCGAAGCTTGCAGTGGAGTGGAGCACCTAAGATGGCGTCCAGATCGCATGCAGCACACGGCCAGTGCAGCGCATAGCTTGCAGTGGGGTGGCACAGCCTACAGACCTGGAGAAGGGAGAAAAAGAGAGACAGAAGAAAAAAACACTTTTTTTAAATATACCTACCCACCGCTTTATGGGTGAGTGGATCAGTGTGCTTGTCTGCTCAACAATAGGGCCAGATATAGGGCCTAATGGAGGAAGCACAACGTTGTTATTATTTTTTTTTTTTTTTTTTTTTAACTGCAAGGTAGTAGTATACACAGATGCTCAACAGTAAACTGGAGCGTGAGGAATGTTTTTTTTTACTGTAAGCAGTAACTTTTTTTACTGTAAGCAGTAATATATATATATATATATATATATATATATATATATATATATATATATATATATATATCAACATGAAATTAAATGCCACCAAATTTCCTTTCATTTGGTTAATGTATCTGAAACAAAACTATAAGGGAGTGTCATTCATTACTAAACATCCAACCCAATTGAGCACAGAGAAAGTGGTCTTTATACAGTGGCAAAATGTGCTTATAAATAGATCAAGGAATCAAATTCACTAAAATGGAAAGACAAAAACAGCAGAAACCATGGACTTTTAATGGTGAACATAAGTGGGCAAGTATGACCACATTATTGTGCATTCTAATTTTGTACTTTTAACAGATTATTATTATTATTATTATTATTATTATTATTATTATTATTATTATTATTATTATTATTATTATTTATGTATAGATTGCTAATCTCCTGTAAAACTAATCTGATTAAATCAAGATATCTTGAACTGTCAGAACTAATGACTCGAAGTGACTCAAACCAGATTGGTGACTCAAGGAGTTTAGTGACTCGACTCGAGCTTGGCATGTCAAAGACTCGAGTCAAGTCCCAATTTTGGTGACTCGTTACAACTCTGGCATACACATATTTACTTGGTAAACTATTAAGTTAGTAGGCTGCATTACAATGATGAGCTACAGTGATGTAGCTCACAAAAAGTATTTCTGACTAAAGAGACAGGGAATACCCATAATTACCCTTTTGGTATTATATTGGTACAAAGGGGCCTGTTTTTCATTTGCTGCTCCTGACCATGACTCACCTTGGTGTTCAGATTAATTATGACACTAAGTCAAGTTTATGTTTTTTTGTTGTTAATAACCAATGACACTAAACTATACTGTACTATGATTCAGAAAGCTAATAAAAAAGCGTCACATAAATGAAATTCAGAGACATCAATCTAATTTGATAAGTTGTGAGCCTTCTGAAAGTGAAGACAATTCTCTCAGTATGTTCAATGACCAGCAGGTGGTGCACAATGATTATAAATGTTTAACAAGTCTTAAGCCTTTGAAGTTATTCATTGCTGATATTTGTAATTGTTATACATCATATATTGCTAAAAGGAACAATCTATTACATCATAACTATAAAACACTGAGTACTGCTTAATTAAGAGAATACATAAAAATGTCAATGACAATGCAATACTGATTACGAAGTTCTTAACAAGCTATACAAAAAAATACAAATCAAGTTTAGTAGCAACTACATTATGACACAGCTTCAGTAGTTTTCTGCCCATTAAATATTGCTTGTTAAAATATAAATGTTTCTGCATTTTAACTGTACTTGCATCCACCTAATATTACAGATTTCATTGCGCTTTTTCCAAACCTATTAAAAGCTTTGAAGTTGCTCTTATACAATGTGTTTGAAGATTTGCGTTTAAAAACAAAGCACACCATATAAACAGAATATAAAATGGACATTAAACCAATCTACAGTACACCAAACACAGCACAAAATGTTTCAAAACAAAAATGCATTTGTTGTGTTTTAATTGTTTAGAGACAGTAACCAAAAAGTATTTGGAACTCTCCGTTATACAGTACTTCAATGGAAAGATTCCCTGCACTCTGATTGCCTGAGCTAGAGGAATATAATTTCTAGTATATTCCCTTACAATGTTTGTAACCGCATCACAAAAACAAATCAAACAATATCACTCCGCCAGTTTTATTTGTAACAAAATGTCTTTAAAGTACCTGTAAATCTCAACCTTTTTAATAACATGTTTAGTGAAGAATGGGTAAATTATACAAGCACCTTGGAGATGTATTCCAAAGCTGTAAAAGTGGTACAGACAAGAGTACTGTCGGACAAACTGAAAAACCTACTATTAGCAGGGTGGTCAAACGCAGTTTTAGATTTAAACAGAACAAAAAAATGTAACCTAACAAAGATATCTGAAACAAAAACTTTTAAAAAGTTGTTTAAACTATTAAAATCTGCTCATTATACCAGAAGTCCATGTTGGATTTATTATGCAAGCTTTTTTTATTGATAAATAACATAATTTGGTCCTAAATAGTCCGTAATGCCCTCTATGTCAGGTCTTATTGCTTAAATACTGTATGTACAAGGCCGTAGCCAGTTATGAGGCACCCGAGGCACGGGCCTCAGTTAAAATCATACTGTGGCGAACCGTGGTTCCCGCAGGCAGAGGTTTCTCACAGGCGGAGGTGGGACGCGAACCCGGGACCTCTTGCTCTGAAGCATAGCGCTGATACCGCTGTACAAAAGAGCCGGCACCCTTGCAGGAGCTGGTAACAGGCTTATGTCTTCATGTTTTAGATTGCTTCACCTACCAACCCTGACCCCTACACCCCCCCCCCCCCCCGCACGCTACAATACTAATAATTATTTACATGTTGTTTTGCCGCAAAATAAAATGCATTTCATCCCTTGTTGTGTGCATACATTAAGTCCCGCTGATATCTAGCCTCTGTGCTCTTCAAAATCTTTTACTGTCATTGCAGACTACAGCGACAGGAAGAGCTTTCATCTCCTACCTTCTTCTCTTGAACCCTTCCGTTGATTCCCTCAACGATGTCATACTCATGGATCCTTTTTGCTGCAAGGAACTCAGCCTGTGGGAGCGTCTACTAAAAGAATGGAAAGGCATTACTTTCTTTTACAGCGACTGTCTCCTGCTGCACAAAGACATTCAACTGTTCACAGATGCAGCTCCCTCTCTCTGCTTTGGAGGATACTACAAGGGAACATGGTTTTCTGCTCCATGGCCCGAAGAATTCAGCACCATTCCTATACCCGATCACTCCTCGTCATTGAACGAAATGTATCCAGTTGTTGTAGCCGCATTCCTTTCTGGGCCCAAAAATCCATTCTTCTCCACTCAGATAATTCAGCTACAGTCATTCATCCTCCCACCATATAATGAGAATATTCAGAAGGATTACCTGGTTATCTGTTACTCATCAGTTAATTCTCAGTGCTCAACACATTCTCGGCCATCGAATATAATCGCTGATTCTCTTTCTCGTTTCCAAATGCAGAGATTCAGAGCATTAGCTCCTGAAGCCGACCTCCTGCCAACTCAGATTCCCCCTTTTCAGACCTGACATTCATGTGAGCCACCCGCTGCATTCCCTAATTTTGCAGGCTCAAGAAACAACTCTTCTCAACATCACTCCCCGCTCATTGCAAATGTACTAGTCATCCTGGAAATGATTTAAAAATGTTCACATTGCATTCAACATTCCCTTCATTTTCAATGCCGGTAGTATCATCCTATACTATGTCCCTCAATAATAGAGCTATAAGAGTTTCCTCCATCAAAATTTCAATTTCCAGCATCTAGTTTTTCCACAAACTCATTTTCGGCACCCCAGCTCTACACTCAGCAACTCACAAATCTCACTAATTCTGAAAGGGCTTCAACGATCACAATCTCCTGCTTGCCTACCTATCACCATCAATGTACTCTCCCAGTGCATCTCATTCATTCGCTCCGGCTACTCCTCCCAGTTTTTAGACAAAACCTTAGAAGCCCTTTTTCTCCTAGCCTTTTTGGGTTCCTTAGGTGCTCAGAGTCTACATCGCACTCATAAATTCAACCCCTAGATTCACCCCTGTATCTCCGACCTTGCAATCACCTCATCTGATTATTTTTCCTTCCCGCTCAAAAGAAGTAAAACTGACCAGGAAAATTAGGGAACCAATTCGAACCTATTTGTTTTTAAATTAAACTCCCATGTTAGCCCATATGACCCCTTTCTCTCTTATCCATCTCTATCTTTCTCAAGGCGCATCACCCTCAGGCCTGCTGTTTATTACCAAAAACGGAACAATCGTCACCCGACATTGGTTCTTCTTTCACCTTCGCCAGATTCTTTCCAGGTCCAGATTCGCAGCTGAGCAGTTCTCCGGTCATTCCTTCAGAATCGTAGCAGCTTCTCGCCCCAGAGTTCCAGACTCCCTTATCAAACGGTTAGGTTGTTGGTCCTCCAGTGCTTACCAAGTTTACATTAAAACAAATATTACAGATCCTAAAAATGCTTTTACAAAAATGTGCTCTTAAGCGTTATTAGCCTGCCCGGAGGAAGGGCAATCGAATCAGCCATGGATTCCCAGTGATTTATTTCCCAAAAATTGGGTTTTGTTTTCCTGTCCTGCGCGCTGATGATGATTTGTTAAAAGTTTGGCTAAACAAGTGACTTGTTCTTTTTGGGGGTCTCCACTTCGTCCAATCAGCCAGGCAGCGAGCCCTCAAACCTAGTTAGGTTTGATGCCAAATTAATGTGTATATACAACATACTTCTCTGTAAAATCGCATACTCCACATTCTCCACAATAAATATGTGTACTAAAACATTTTGTGATTGGTGTTTGTCCCGAACTACTGAAATTAAGTTTTTAACTAAAGTTTGGGAGGAGGGTAAGACACCAATCTCTGCGTCACCAAATTGAATCATTAAATTTACACATTAGCTACTTAAGATTGTTAGCACTATAAATACCCTTTTCATTTACCTCTCAGTTGCGTTTCAATTTCATCATAACCCATCACCTCCCCATTTCCACCTTTCTTAAAAAACAATTTGTATGTTTTATCAATGGGGGTCTCAGCCTCGTCCAGTAGGCCAGGCAGCGAGCCCTCAAACCAAGTTAGGTTTGATGCCAAATTAATGTGTATACACAACATATTTCTCTGTAAAATCACATACTCCGCATTCTCCATATCTTATTCAGAAAAACCTGTTGTATTTAAATAAACAACATATAATCTCCTCATAACTTTTTTCTTCCATTGTAAAAACTTCAGTGGTGGGTGGTGACACATATACAGTATATATATATATATATATATATATATATATATATATATATATATATATATATATATATATATGCAACTTCAGTTCTCTCCCCAAAATATCTGTCCTCCCGTTTTGTGGCACCCTGTATTTCAGGAATTGTTTAATTGGATGCTGTGTAAGAGAAGATTAGTTTTAGATTGAATCTACCCCACAGTATGGTTGGAGCAAAAAAGGAGTTTATAAAAAATCCTAAATAAAAAAAGGTAAATATGTATAATGCCTTCGTCAGTGTTGTAGTTATAACTTTGTAGATGAGTAATACCATATAAAAATAATACAGGTAAAACTTGTGCTACAGATAACCTGCTGTAGGAGATCATGCACCTGTCCTTAACAACCAGAAAAGATTCTCACAGTTGCATTTGTTTGACCTCACGTAGAAGACCACCTGTTATTTGAGACCACTTTCATCCACAACCAACTGTGGTCGTCCAGGACAGGTTTTACCTGATTTAAATTTTCTGAATTCAAAATAATTCTACATCCTGAAAACAAGTGTCCATGTTTTTTGACCTATTGCTGTGTTGCAGATCAAGTTACCCAAGGAGTTTCCATTTGTCTTCATTTAGTTGACAAATGGGTACTATAAGCACAATCAATAGGCGTCAATCGACTTTCAGTCAAGTTCTGAGTGCGTGTGAATGACCTATTCAGCCAAATTAAACCAGTACTTCTGGAATGTGTTGGTCTAAGACACCTGTGAAGGTCTGCATGGGTCAAGTCTATATCCTGATAAGGCCTTTTAAATAATCATAGTGCACAATACACTGAGGAATATTCGTTTTATAGAGAATAACGCGGCATTAGTAAATCATAGGCCTATTACTATAATGGATATTTTTCTGCCCCCCTCATCCCTTAATCAACTGGCTACGCTGGAAACCAGTAAATAACAGCAAGTAATGTAACATAATTTTATCAAGAGCATGTTTTTTGTGCAAAGATTTCTTGCAGTACCTGGCCCCCTGTCTGTGTTCTGACACACAAATCTAGGGTACCGTTTTTATAACTCACCTCATTTTTTTGGCATTGCCCCTCTGAAAGCAAGTAAAAAACACATATGGTGGCTGAGAAAAATGAATAGGGGATTATCACTTTTTGTCGCAATATCTCTTCACTTTGTAGGAAGACCGTTTGGTCAAGTTGCATGCCTGCGCAATTTTTTTTAAACAGGTGAAGTGAAACAAATCCCCACATTATTGCTGTTTGCAAAGGGATTGGGTTTCAGCAACAGGCTATCGGTGTAGAAGTAGCCATGATTAAGATTGATTCAAAACTGCAGGGAAGCAAGTTCCAGCTTGAGCTCCACATGAGGACGAGCAGGCTTGGCACTACTGCTGGCCAAACCCCTATTGTCTGGCCGCCAAGCACTCCCTGTACCTTCTGTATTGTTTGCACAGGCCAACTGACAGTGTTTTCATTAGCTGTCAGTTAGCCTGTTGTAAACGAGGTTTGAAGTGGTGCGACTCTGTGGAGGTGATGAACTGCTCAGTTCCTTTTGAATTGCCACACAGTGACCTCTCCTCAACAAGCAGCTTGGCTTGTGCTGAGTGATTCCACTCCACACGGAGGCACAGGAAACCACGTTGACAGATTTATTGTCTATTATTTTATACCAACTTTATTAACATTGCAATTCTTTTTTTATGTAGAATGGTTGCATTGTAATGCATTCGTGGCAGGGCGAAATTAAAACGTATTTTAACTAAACATTATTCCAACAGAAATAAGGACATTATTAAGCTAATTAGTTTCAATTGAGTAATCTGTCAAGCTATTTAATGGCAAATGTCAATGGCCAAGAAAAAATATAGTATATCAAACAGTTACAAATACATTCATTCATTATTACAAAAGACATTTGTTTAAAAGCAATTTAATATTAAATAAAAAAAATACTATAAAAAACTAGAGCGCCACACTAGCACCTGTCAGTCTGCTGTTTTGTCCCACAGATTGCAGATGTCAGTTTTCAAGTTCAGCCATTCAATTAAACTGACAAAAAGAACAATTGAGTAAATCAAGCCATTTCAGTCTTGTTTAATGAGCTGCACCTAAATTGGTGGTCTGTAGGATATGTCTAACCATGTTTAGTTAATTAAGTTACAGTGCAAATGTAGTCTTATCTGTTTTAAGCTAGTTTTATTTAGTTTAATTTAATGTCACAACTGACATCTGGTGGCTATAGGTCTAAAAAGTGGGTAGTAGTGGTATAATACCAAGTAGTACACGCCAAATATGTATAATATCAAGAAGTGTCAATGAGTATTTAAATAAAACAAAACAACTGGCATCTGTAATCCAAGAAAAAATATTATTCCTTATACTTTTAAAATCAACACACTTGTTTGTTACAGGTTTGAATCTGCAAAGACATAATGCATTGCATAAACCTATGAATAACATTGATTTTCTTTAGGGGTTAAATAATCTAGCTATATCTGTTAAAATCGATAAACAATCTATCTACATTTACACTGTATGTAAAAATACATGTAAAAAAAAAACGTTGGTTGGGGTATTTAGTACTGCCTTTGTTTAGATAATTTACAAATACCCCTACGTGAATCCACTTCATCAAAGTTAGCAATTTGTGTTTTCCCTGTGCACATGAATACTTGGTTAATAAACTAAAATACACATTTTCATGCTAATTAAAGCAAACTAAAAATCTAATTATTTGGGGAATACAGAACAATCAATACAAAGTAAAATATAAAAGTAAATATAGGTACATTTTTAGAAACTCATACATCTTTAAAGCATTTGATAGAGTCTTTAACTATAGTTGTACTATTAACAGGCTTTGAAAATGGTCCCCTTTTTTCTATTAGTACAGTTAAACCTGATTGATGTAGTGTAGAAGAAAACCCATCTATTAATCTGGCACACATTGCAACATAAAATTAAGTCATGTAATAATACACCTTTTTAAATGTATTTGTTCTTGCTGCTTTTTGCAAATTCATGAATATTTTTGGTTTGTTTCAGAATCTTCAGAGGCCGTTAAATGAAAACTAATCAGTGTGAATTTGTTAACATGGATTCTTGCATAAAGCCAGACTAGATTCAGTGTTTTCTTGATGCTACCCAGTTTTGTAGAATAACAAAGGAAGCTCATCACAGGCCAGTTTTTAGAAAGACAGTACAGCATATGTCCACTATGTGAGTAAGAATATAAGAGGCAGTAAAAAGATGTGTATCCTGACAGAAATTAAACAAAAAGGGTCAGCGGCACTCTTAATGTCGGTGCACAGGTGCTCAATGTTTTAGATATAACACTTTGTAAAAAAAAAACACATCAAACAAAAACACAAATAGCTTTTGAGTCTGCTACTTTTAAAACACCGTCTAGCTATTTCTGATAAAAGCCATTTTCTCCCCACTAAATGACAGTGCTTTTATGATTGATCTTCCTTGAATACAATCAGATATTGCTTTCTGGGGTTACTCTACAGTTTACAGCTGCCTACATAGAGGTTGTGGAAATGGAATGAAAAAGTCATTTGTTTTCTAACCAGCAAAACAAGAAAAGCCAATATCAGAGATACCAAGGTTGGATGATCTCAAAGACTGAGAATTTTTCTGGAGGGTGTATGTCAATGTTGACAAAACCAGGGGGGCAGTTTTAAACTGAGCTGTTTTAGTACAAACCAAACACAAATACAAATACTATATAAATATTCAATAGTACTGACCCAACAAAAAAATAGTACTAGTGCCTATAGAAGGTCTACACCCCCTTGAACTTTTTTCACATTTTGTTGTGTCAGTGCCTCAGAGTTTCATGCATTTAAATGAGGAATTTCCACTTATCTACACACCATACTCCACACTGTTAAGGGGAAAAAAGTTTTTATAGAAAAAAAATTATATATTAAAAATACAAAACTGAAAGATCATAATTGGATAAGTCTCCACCCCCTGAGTTAATACTTGGTGGAAGCACCTTTGGCAGCAATTACAGCTGTGTGTCTGTTGGGATAGGTCTCTACCAACTTTGCACACCAAGATTTGGCAATATTTGACCATTCTTCTTTACAAAACTGTCAAGTTCCTTGGGGAGTGTTGATGGACAGCAATTTTCATGTCATGCCACAAATTTTCGATTGGATTTAGGTCGGGGTTCTGACTGGGCCACTCAAGGATATTTACCTTTTTGTTCCTTAGCCACTCCAGTGTAGCTTTGGCTGTGTACTTCCGTCCCAGTTTCAGCTTTCTTGCAGAGGGCAGCAGGTTTTCCTCAAGGACTTTTCTGTACTTTGCTCCATTCATTTTCCCTTCTATCCTGACAAGTGCCCCAGTCCCTGCCGATGAGAAACATCCCCATAACATGATGCTGCCACCACCATGCTTCACAGTTGGGATGGTGTTCTTTGGGTGATGTGCTATGTTGGGTTTGCGCCAAACGTAATGCTTTGCATTTAGGCCAAAAAGTTCCATTTTAGTTTTGTCAGACCACAAAACTTTTTGCCACATGGCTACAGAATCTCCTGAGTGTTTTTTTAGCATACTTCAAACGGGATTCAAGGTGGGCTTTCTTGAGTAATGGCTTCCTTCTTGCCACCCTACCATACAGGCCAGATTTGTGGAGTGCTTGGGATATTGTTGTCACATGCAAACTTTGACCAGTCTTGGCCATAAAAGCCTGTAGCTCTTGCAAAGTTGCCATTGGCTTCTTGGTAGTCTCTCTGATCAGTCTCATTGCTCGGTGCTCGGTCATCCAGTTTGGAGGGACGGCCTGATCTAGGCAGGGTCTTGGTGGTGCCATACACCTTCCACTTCTTAATAGACCGTACTTCAAGGGATATTCAAGGCCTTTGATATTTTTTTATACCCATCCCCTGATCTGTGCCTTTCAACAACTTTGTCCCGGAGTTCTTTTGAAAGCGCCTTACTGCTCATGGTTGAGTCTTGCTTTGAAATGCACTACCCAGTAGAGGGACCCTACAGGACCTGCTGAATTAATCCTGAAATCATGTGAATCACTGCAATTTAACACAGGTGGAGGCCACTTAACTTGGTGTGTGATTTTGAAGGCGATTGGTTACACCTGAGCTAATTTAGGATCGCTATTACAAGGGGGGTGGACACTTATCCAACCAAGCTATTTCAGTTTTTATTTTTAATTAATTTTCTACAACTTTCTAGAATATTTTTTTCACTTGGAAGTTGTGGGGTAGGATGTGTAGATATCTATGACATCACTAATTATTGTAACGGTACAGTATTTGAGAGAACAGTATATGCCAATGTAAATATAATACTTGAACTACTACTACTAAGAAGAAGAAGAAGAAGAAGAAGAAGAAGAAGAAGAAGAAGAAGAAGAAGAAGAAGAAGAATGCTGTAAAGTTCAATATATTGCTACTATAGCTTTAAGACGGTTTAAAACATACCTCCCAATGTGAGTAATTCAGCTTGTGGATGGAGAGAAGGAAGAGCATATGTAAAACACATTCATATGTGGATCACATTGTATACTGTATTATGGTAAATTAATTTGCATGTGTATGTTTAATAAATGTATTATTTAACCTGTTTTTAATTCTCCATGTCAAATCTTCATACAGAGGTATTTACTTTGTCTATTTTTAACTAAACACCACAAAAATGTTGAACTGAATGACTACTTTTTGCTTCCCTGAACAGAATGTGTTTTTTTTTTACACATCCATAGTCAGCTAGGCAGGTATTTCCCTGTCTATCCTACAGTCTTCTCCTGTCAAAGCCAACGGTTTCTTTTATCCTCATAGCCAGTAGGTAGTTTATTTTAATAAATTAAATATGTTTGGTGTTCAGGGGGCATAAACTCAAAATGTTGAATGGGTGTTGAAATAATCCACAGTTCTTGTACTTAATGACACTCGAAACAGTGGATTATTCCTCTGAATCAACACTTTGTGTTGTTAATCCCTTATGTACAGTACATACCACACTGACCCCCAAAGTGCAATACCCTCTTTTCATCTTTGAGGATTTTGGATTGATTTGTTTTCCTTTCCATTTGTATTGGCAGATTAAACCCATTTCTTTTGTTTTGGAGTTTTGCTCCAAAGAGGAGAAAAATACATAAGCAAGAAATTGTATCTTTTTATTATCTACAGGCTTAAACCGCTTGTGAAAGCATGAAACACACTGATGGAAAAGAGTAGAGAATCTCCCTATGTGTTTCTGCATCATACAGATACACACATATATCAGAGGATTTACAGTCTTTACAGCTATCAAATCAAAAGAATAAAATGTAAAAATAAATACATTGTGGCCTAATTCACATGGTGGTGCATGAAGGCAGCCACTGAGTTTGCACATTTTCTTCAGACTCAGACAAGATCTGTGCCATTTTGTCTTTCTCAAAGACGCCTGCAAGGGCTTAATTATTATGAGAACTGTGCTGCAACGGTTGGTTTAAATGTGAAAATCATTTTATCCATTTCTAAATATCATCGGAACTTGCCTATTACAGGAAGAAATGGGCATTTCAGTCACCCCAAGTAATCCTTTAGTCTGTCAACACTAACGTGTTGATCTGATCCTTATCTCGGTGTTTCAAGGCCCAACTGCATTGTTTACATGTTTTACTCACTGACTTGAAAAAGTTAGAGTAATGTGATATTTTGCCACGTCCATACTTACTGCAGTATTCAAAAGCTCATTTTCTTTCTTTCATCTTAGAGATATGCTTTAGGGATATCAGTTTTATTCAAACCAATTAAAATATAGGTATACTATATATGCATACATCATTTTTTGGAAAAAAAAAAAACTAGTTGCAACACAAAATCATGTAAATGGCATTAGAAATACAGATAAAGAAATATGGTGAAGTTAGGATTTAATGACTGATCTGAGCACACTATTATGCTCAAGGACTGATTGAACTTCGTTCCTCACCTCATCTTTTGCTGTTTTATAATTTAAAGTAATCTATGTAGCTTAAAGAAGTGCTAACTAATGCTTTAAAATCTACTGCTATATAGATACTGCATCTTGGTATCTTTGCTTTAGATAGCATTGTCTGAAGCTCAACCATAGTAGTAATTTTGAACTACAATACATTAAATGATTAGTGTAGGTATGTACCAAGAAGCAGCAGCATTGACATTTATAGTATTGTATGTGAAATATCTGCATATTCTTCCAAATTTAAGTATTAAGGAACTAATAATAAGTATTAAGAAACTAATAATATTACTAGCGTTAATAATATATGGTGTTAAGTAATTCATGATAGCTAATGGAAGTTATTCAGAAATGTATTGATCTTCAAATCCTTGAATGGCATTGAACTTTGTGGTACCATAAGGTCATTCAGGTACATTATGTTGAGCTAAATGAGTAATAAAATTAGACATATAAATGTGTTGTGTTTACCAGGACATTTCCCTTAAGATGGTTAAATTATGTTCTACTTCGGAACTGCAATATAAACATTGCATCTGTTTTGACTCGACTTGGGGTAATCCATCAATCCTGAAAATGTTAAAGCTGAATTAGAAAGAATGAAAATACAGGCTCAGATTGCAATGGTATTCATAACTACTGCAATGAAAGTAAGTTTAATATAGATGCCAGGATAAAGTTTAATAGGGGCATTCTTTGGCTTATAGTGTTTTATATTTTGTATTTGATCTCATGGCCACCCACTGTAATAATGGTGTTGTGTTTAAGAAGAATTAAGTATTGCATCTTGCATTATCTACCAGCAGTGATTTTTTTTTCTTCTCCAAATTCAACTTTGCAAGCCCAAGTAGAAATTAAATATTGATAGAAAGCTTGATAACCGGACAAGTGTAAAGTTTAGAACAAAGCTACAGGAGTGGTACACACTTGTGGCTCTTTCAGTTCATTCCAAACCAGGATCTTGTTCCAGCCAAGTCCGTAATTAGTACATTTAACACCTAGAAACATGGCATTGGAGTCACAAATCACATGATTTCCATTACATGAGAGTAGGTGTTAAAACGTTATGCTGATATTGAAGTCAGCTCTCGCCAAGATAAGCACCAACTAAGACATCTCTTCTTTTTTTTTTTTTTTTTTTTTTAATTTTTATTATTTTCTCCCAATTTGGAATGGCCAATTATTTTATTATGCTCAGCTCACCGCTACCACCCCTGCACTGACTCGGGAGGGCGAAGATGAACACACACTGTCCTCCAAAGCGTGTGCCGTCAGCCGACCGCTTTTTTTCACACTGCAGACTCACCATGCAGCCACCCAAGAGCTACAGCATCGAAGGACAACACAGCTCTCGGGCAGCTTACAGGCAAACCCGCAGGTGCCCGGTCAGACTACAGGGGTCGCTGGTGTGCGGTGAGCCGAGGACCCCCTGGCCGACCTAACCCTCCCTCCCCCGGGCGACGCTCGGTCAATTGAGTGCCGCCCCCTGGGAGCTCCCGTCCTCGGTCAGCAAAGGAATAGCCTGGACTCGAACTCGAGACATTTCTTCTTTTACTGTAAAGTAATGTGATCCATCTGCGTTTCCTTCCATCTGATGAGGCCTTCTGCCTGGTGTTGATGGCTGCAGTGCTGGCTCCAGGGATCAACCATAGTGCAGCCTCCCTAGCGGTCTGGACTGACCTGAGTAGGGTACTTCTGTGGGGTCCTCAAGTGGGCACCTTATATCCTTGGTGTTTCGTAAACTAGCCCATGACACTTTAAGAGGGTTTGACAGATTCTGACAACCCACCTCCACTGGTTAAACCTGGACTCTCCATCCTCGCTGTTTCGCTTCAGCAGCTAGTACCGAAGTTTCTTCCTTTCATACGCCTCATCCATAGCATCCTCCCATGGCACTGTTAACTCTACCAGGTGAAGGTGTGCTGATCCAGACCACAAGACAATATCAGGTTGAAGGTTAGTGGTGGCAATCTCAGGTGGGAAAATACCAAATCAAATTGCATATCTTGCTTTCTGAGAGAAAAGATATCATAACTAACAAAATCATAGTTTTAAGGTGCTGTATGAGCACTCCGAATATGGGAGCCCTATGAGCATAGGCACTAGAAAATAGATTGCTCTAACTCAGTTCATCCCTACAAATATGCAGTTCATATGTGAGATCTTCTCTGTCACATCTATTTACAATTGGTTATGGGATAGCTCTGCCAAGTTGCCTTTTGTCCTGAATATCCTTTTCAAAAAGAAGCCATTTGGCAACAAGATATAGTGATGGACTTAGAACCAAAGAGTGCACAAATAACCCTCCTTGCATCTAAAATAGTATAACATTCTCATCCTGACTTTTAATATGTTTCTGTATTGTGTTTGCTATTATATGATCTTATGGTCATCATCTGCCATAAAACAAATGTATGAAATTGTAGTAGGGTTGGGGATAACGCTATAGTATGTCAGTATTATAACAATACATGTGGTTATAAATACTATGTAATTCTTCTGTCACCACAACTACATTCAGTAAACTCAGATTGGGCTATCTGAGTAATCTTCAAAGTGAGGAATTCCCTGAAACATAATGAGATTAATTACATATGTCAGAGTCAAAAGAGAGACTTTGAGGAAAGACTAATTGTTAATTAAAGATCAATTAGTACAGACTTACTGTGGCTCTATTTTAACTTGACTGAACAGGCTGAAAGTGCTGTCATGTAGTGACAGGGTTCGAGAGGGCTACTAGACCCTGTGTAAATCGCGATTTTACTGACTGCATGCAAATCGTGAAATTAGCCCAATACCGTGATTTTTTCAATATTCTTAAGAAAGAAAAACAAATAATTTCTTAATTATTATTTGTGTTTCATAGGAAAAAAAAAAAATCATATTAACGAAACTGTACAGCTCTACTGTGTGCCTGTGCGTACTATTCGCCATGCACATAGTGCTGTGCAGTGATTATGTCATGTGACTATACACAATCTAGGGGGGAAATTAAAATACTGCACACTGTAAACAAGAAAATGGATGTCTCTAAAAAGCAAAAAATTTGTCTGCAGCAGATCACGTAAAGCAGTATCCAGCAGGAGTTTTACACAGCGATGGAGGTAAGCTCTTCTGCACGTCCTGTAACGTTACTGTACATCACTACCGGAAATCATCTGTTGACAGGCATTTAGATTCAAGTATTCACTAAAAGAGAAAGGTGTAAATCCAGAGCAGAAACAAAACACAGTGACTTCAATGTTCCACTGAAAGTCCACTGAAAACCGTGAAGCACGAAACACATACAATTTTGACTTGACAGTGGCGTTTGTTTGCACAAATATCACTCTTGAAAAATTGGACAACCAAAGGTTACATAAACTCTTCAGACTGAGTGTAGCAAGTGGTGGAGTGATTCCTTCATCAGCCCAGCTGAGACATGAATACTTACTTAAAGTTGCCGAGTATCACAAGCAGGAGATTATGGAATTGGCAAAACAGTCTGGTTGCTTGTCAGTGGTCACTGACGAGTCAACTGATGCCCAAGATCATTATGTGTTACGCATTGTATTTGTTTTGCAAGGCCTAATGGTGAAAATGCATCTGACATACTAGAACTGGAAGCTTTCCTTGCAGATACACTTTACCTACAGGCTGTTAATTACAACAGTGTTTCACAAGCTATTTGAAAGTGTTTGAATAACTTTGATGTTTATATCTAACTGATGTCAGTTAGTGTGACCGCCCGCCCCTAATTGGGTGGGACAGTCCCGATATGTAAAGATCAAGTCCTGGTCCCGGGCTTAATGCCTCCGGGACGGCTGTTGAAATGTAAAAAGAAACGACTCCAACAACTTGTTATGATAAACAGGACGTTTTATTGTCTTTTTTTCTCCAGCATCGTAAAACCAGCACGCCCACTCACCTACGGCTACACCAACAATCCACACCGCACGACACCCACACACACACATGTCATGAACAGTAACAAACACAGAACAACCAAATACAACAACGGCATTTGTCCCGAATTCCTAGACAACCTTACCTCTTAGCGCCACAGTCAAACCATAGCATATTCTACTTAGAGCAAAGCCTCGTCCCTGCCCCATCATTTCGCAGTGCCTTATGCAACCCCAGAATGACTGACACGTTGTACAGCCAATCTAAAACATACTACTATAATTCCACTATCATGTGACTTGTTACAATCACACGTCACATGTTCCCCAACGACCTGACACTGATTTGCTTTGGCGACAGCAAAAAAAAAAAATGTGTATAATATTATTTTAATTTCAAGCTAGACAGATTTTTTCTTTGTTATGCGAAATGTCTGACTCTAAAAGTCAAAGTGACAGCGAATGTTGTTACTGTTACCAGGTGTTTTGTAGACCTGGTAAAAGCTGAGCTACAGATAAAACTAAATTACCGGTTCACTTGCCTTGAGTTCTACCAATTTGTCGGTTCAAATGCCAAACTCTTGGAATTGGCAAAATCTAATAGGAAGTACACATTAAAATTTAAATAACTTTTTTGATCCAGATGGACTTGTAAAACTTTTGTTTTTTATTGCAAAAAAGCTGCTTTTGCTTTAGCTAAGGAACACGCACTGTGTTTTCAAAAGGACAGTTACACTAGTTTTCTTGGTTTATAGGCATCAAATCATTACAAAAGAATGCTGTTGTATGGGATTGTCTGCAACAAGTGTTTGACCCTTTAATTTATGTACCTTACAAAGTGGAGGATTGAAGGGTTAATAAATGTGCAGTGAAGAACAAGACAGGTTGGTAAACTGATATTTCATTTTTATTAAACATACAGTATAAAATGTGTAAATATAAGATAACAACCCCCACCCCTAAAAACAAAAAAGGCAAGTGTTTAGTTTTTGCATTTTGAAAAGGTGATCACCCTAATGTCAGTGCATTTCTCTCTCTATTTGCTGTTTAAAAGAAAATTATAATCCGTACACATAATTTATAAAATAGTTCCATGCACATTCCGTGAAATACGATACTATACCATTGACACTGTCTTGAATTAAAAAAAAAAAAAATCAGCGATTTTCACAGGGCTTTAGCTATAACCACAGAAGAAGAAAAAAAAACTGTAAAACCCATCTGTAACAGGGCGAGGTGCCCTGTACATTGTTTTGTTTGTTTACTTTTAGATCAGGGTCTCCCACTCCGCCCTGTGCAGTGTATTTTGTATTTGTTTTGTTTATTGTATTGCATTTATATGACGGCGAGCGCCGTATGTTTTGTTATTGTTTTGCTTAAAGGACGGCGTAGCCGAATGTTTGTTTGTTCATTTGGTTAGTAGCGTGGATGGGAAACCCCATCCACAGTAATTGATAAACTCGTGCAGAAGGTGGCCATCTCCCGAATTAGTTAAGTGATTAATTTTGTTGCTAATCGGGAGATGGTCACCTGAATATAAAAGCCTGCAGCTCTCGGCACTCGGGACGGGTGTATGAGGCGCGAGAGCGAGGAGAGCGAGGAGAGCGACGTAAAGAGTAAAAACATAAAGGATCAGTGACGGCTATTTGCCCAGCCTGACCTTTGTTTGTGTACTTTTGTGTTCGTGATTTTTGTTATGTTCAAACCTTTTATTTTCACTCGGTGAGCAAGTGTGTTTTTTTTGTTTAAATATTTTATTTATGTGTGTTGTGCTGAATAAAAACGGCACAGCCTTTACCTGCAGTACTTCCCTGGTGCCAGTATTTTCCCTTCCTGCTTCTACCTGACGTCACTGCCCAGTCACCCTGCCACACCATCTTGTTGGGACAATGAGGACATCTTTATTTTGTTTATTTTTGTTTGTGTAAATACATTTTCCTTTCTACAGTAATATACTGTATGAACTAAAACCCAGATGGATAAAGAGCAGGTAATACATTTAATATTAGTATATTTATATTATACATTGGTAACTATGCGATAGGGGATTGCGGATTATCTGCTGATAGATCAGGAGCGACACGGAATTGAAACACAACTCAGGCGCTCAAGATTTATTTACAAACAAACAAAAACACAACCACATGACTTTTGCAATGGTGTGTCACAGGTGACTACACAGCAAGTGTATAGAAAACAAAAGGACCAAACAAAACACTGGGGGGAAAAAAAAAACAACTACAAAATAAAAGGCTGCCGTGCAGTGTGCTGCTTCTTCAAAAAAGAAGTTCCTGACGACACACTATCCTGTTCTGCACTGTACTGTGTGGTATTTAAAAATCCCTAAACTAATCCTTGCTCGGATTAATAATTAACTCTTTACGCTCATCACTATTTCTGCCTGTGTTTCACTGTTTTCATTTATGTATGTGTAACTACTGGAAAGTTTGTGCTGGATAGTTTGGCCACACCATTTCCTTTCATATTATGTAAGCTGGAACAGGATCAGGCATACTATATGTGATAGAGATGAGTATACATGTGTAAATAAAAAAAATGCTTTTCCAAAAAAATCATTTTTGGTCACTGCTATATATTTTATAATCATAGATGGCTAAAAAAAGAAAAAACATTGCACCATTTAACTTCAATATGAAATGAACATGGGAAAAAAATGAAGCAAATTGTGTGAAAAACAACTGTTTTATTAGCATAAAAAAACTTTTTTTTTTAACAAAACAGAATATGGGACACTGAAGAGAATTATTTACAATTTTATATGCTCAGGCCATGTCCCATTACTTCCTGTGCCATTGTGTAAAGCAGTTCTCTCACTCTGTCTCTCTCTCTCTCTGGTCTTTAGCTTCTCTAGAGCTCTCTCTCTCTGAACTACATATGCGTTTATTGCTGGTGAGCTGAGATTCTAAGCTTTCCAACGATACTGCCCCTTTCTGTCTAGCTGCTGAAATGAGCAATCGACTCAAAACGAAAACCTAAGCAGTGAACACTGTCACATGATGAGAGGCTTACCTTCAGGTGAACGCAGCTCCAGCTAGGCATACCGCTTACAAACACTGAATACATCATTGGAAAGCGGCAGGTCTGTTCTTTTAAACAATCCCTGAACCAGGTAGGTGGTTCTTTTACGTTGCCTGAGTAATTTGCATGTAAGGTTCAGTGCGCCGGCGCACCAAAACTAACGGGCTGAGTTTAGAGAGCTAAAACCCTGATCCCGGTTCCACACACAGTGGTGGGAGTTTTTTTTGTTTATTTACAAAAGACAGGTTTGTCGTCCTGGTAGCGTGGATGGTCCTGGTCCTTGGCTCGCAGCCTTGAAGTGTGTCAGCTGACCCCCTTATCGCAAAATGCTCTGCCAGGATACGTCTACCAGCCGGTTTGTAAACAAACTTGGCTGGCAAGCAAACACAAAAACACATTTTCATGTGTAGGGCCTCAGCTACTGTAGCGGACGCTTTGGAGTCTCCAGACAGCTTGATTTTTTCTCTCCCTCAGTAACGCCCCAACGCCCCTCCTCCCCCCCCCCCCCCCCCACTAGAGCCCCTGTGCCCCTCCACTAGAATCTCGGCAGCAGCAGCAGTGTCTCTTCCCCCCGGGACGGCATTGTATTGCTTTCTGCCGGACCACAGGGAGCAGGCAGACAAAATCCAGGAGGCTCTCCTAGTTGAGTTTCCCCAGGTGTTTTCTCCACTGGATCTCCAGCCACTGGGGGGTCCTGGGGTCCAAGGTCCAGCTCTCAGCTATCTTCATGTCAGTCTCCCAAGAAGTCCCGCCTTGCATCGGTGGAATTCAGTGGATCCCAATCTGCCACCATGTGTGATAGGGGGTTATGGGTTATCCGCTGATGGACAAGGAGAGACACGGAAGTACAGTTGGAACACCACACCAGCACAAAACACTGGGAGAAACCCAACTACAAAATAAAATGGCAGTGTGCTGGTCCTTATAGAAAGGAGGTCTCACTGACACACTCACCTGTTCTATACCCTGCCACAAACTTAATAATTTTTGTTGCAAATTGAAATATTTACTGTAATATTTTAGTGTTCCATAATTCAATCTTATTTGACAAACAATAAACTTGTTCCCTAACATTGTAATTTTGTGTACAGATGGGTGAAACTATATCAGTTTTTTAGCTTGTTCTGCCAGTTTGGTCTCTAACCCAAAACAAGAGACACCACTTCAACTTGCCTGTTGATATCATCCAGTTGCAGTGAATGACCAAGGTGACTTTCATACATTGTGGATGTTTTAAAAGGTTGTGGACCTAATATCTGTTTACACATTTTTCGCTCCATTAACTAAGATGCCTGGTTAAGCATTTCCCATGAACTCATAATATGCAGCAGATATTTATGTGGTTGTGCACACAAGCTAAAACAATTATATCTGAAGTTTACAAGCTTACCTGTTAAAGTCAGTTCAATCCACCTTAGTGATTCAGTTGTGGTATTCCCCTTGGCCTGACAAAGTGTACACTAACACAGAGGTCCTTAACCAGTGGGGTGAGTCAAACTTTCTAGGGGGGTGCGATGAGCGTTCTAATAATACAGTAATTATAGTAATAATAATAATTTTATATATATATATATATATATATATATATATATATATATATAAAAAATATAGTGCCTTGCATAAGTTTTCACCCTCCTTGGACTTTTCCACATTTTGTAGTGTTACAACCTGGAATTAAAATGGATTTAATTAGGATTTTTTGTCACTGATCTACACAAAATAGTCCATAATGTCGAAGTGGGGAAAAAAATCTACATATTTTACAAAATTATTTACAAATAAAAAACTGAAAAATCTTGATTGCATAAGTATTCAATCAGGGTTGGGTTATAGAAAAATATCTCAAACTTTGAACATCCCCCGGAGCACCGTTAAATCCATTATTAAAAATGGAAAAATATGGCACAACCGTCCACCAAAACTCAGTGACCAGGTAAGGAGGGCATTAGTCAGAGAAGCAACCAAGAGGCCAATGGTAACTCTGAAGGAGCTGGAGAGATCCACAGTTGAGATGGGAGAAACCGTCCATGGGACAACTATGGGATGCTTTTCATCGGCAGGGACTGGGAAACTGGTCAAGATTGAGGGCAAGATGGATGGAGCCAAATACAGGGAAATTCTAGAGGAAAACCTGTTTCAGTCTGCAAGAGACCTGGGACTGGGGCAGAGGTTCACCATTCAGCAGGACAATGACCCTAAACACACAGCCAAAGCTACACTGGAGTGGTTTAAAAACAAGAACCTGAATGTCTTAGAATGGCCCAGTCAAAGCCCAGACCTCAATCTGATTGAGAATCTGTGGCAAGACTTGAAAATTGCTGTTCACCAACGGTCCCCATCCAACTTGATGGAGCTTGAGCAATTTTGCCAAGAAGAATGGGCAAAAATTGCAGGATCCAGATGTGCAAAGCTGGTAGAGACTTACCCAAAAAGACTCACAGCTGTAATTGCTGCCAAAGGTGCTTCTACCAAGTATTGACTCAGGGGGGTGAATACTTATGCAACCAACAAATGTCTTTTTTTTTTGTTTAATTAACTTTTGTGTCACAATAAAAAAATATTTTGCACCTTGTTAACTATGTTGTGTAAATCAAATGGTAAAAATCCCAATTAAATCCATTTTAATTCCAGGTTGTAACACTACAAAATGTGGAAAAGTCCAAGGGGGGTGAATACTTATGCAAGGCACTATATATATATATATATATATATATATATATATATATATATATATATTACACACAAGTCAAAATGTGAACTTTACAAACTCACAAATGTTTTTTTTTTTAATGTTTTTTTTTTTTTACCTATGATATGGAGAAAGGTGTGTTTTTAAAACTTTGTAGCATTTTTGGTAATATGTTCTTCTGATGAGGAAAAAGTTTGTTCTCAGTAGCAACAAAAACTAGTGCTGCATAAAATGACAAAAATAACAGAACACTTCAATGTTATTTTAACTTATCTATTTTCTAATAGCAATAGAAACTTCATAAGGGGTCTTTACAGTTTACCAGATGGTAAAGCCATCTTCTTCGGGTTCTATTGCTTAATAAATGACACGTCTTGAGGTGTTCTAATAAATTTGACCACTACTGTAAATCACACATCAGAAATCAACCAATCACAATGAAGTATTTGCCAAAATTCCAGTATGTCTTATCCTGTGTACAGATATCATTATTTGCATACAACGCTACAATCAATTCCAATGTTCAAACATCCAAACTAAACTAAAGAAAACTAAACACACATACCGAGTACCTTTTGTAATATGGATCGCACAAGAAAGTATAGAAGGCACTAGTGTCAGCAAACTCTGGTTATTTTTCTCATAATATTAAGTTTAAAACTTTTGTTTGAATGACAAATGGCACAGAAAAACAGCACCGCACAGTTACATTAAAATAGAATTAATTGTTAAATGTGAATTGTTAATTGTTAAAAAAAATTCCTATACTTTTATTTGATACTGTATTCCTTCAGTTTGCAAATACCTGCACAATTCATTCAAATACAACACATACAATGACATCTCAAATCTGTTTCTCATACAGTACACCTTACCATACAAAAAGCTTCTTTAAAACTAAAATTAGCAAATACAGCTAGATTGAAAAACCCTGCCCATCACAATACTACTCAGTTTCATAGTGAAATTGGATTAGAAAATGCTACATATTTCTTGCAGTTTATTTGTAGTTATTAAATACTGGGGGTGGGCAACAACATGAAAATTGTATATCGATATCATGCATGTATTTTGATATCGATAATATCGAAGTCTTCCACAACACAGAAAAATATAATCACACAAATATGCTAATTAACAGGACGCTGGGGGTGGGAAATACTGTGGGGCAGGGCAACCCCAGCCCTTTGTCGTGGCAGAACCAGCGCCACCAGCCAACAAGAGTACCGTCAAGGCAGGCTGCTATGACGGGACTTTGCCCTGGGAAGCCTACCAGGTGAAGTTCCACCTAGCGGCCTTGGCAAACAACTGGAAGCCAGAAGAACAGGCGGGGCAGCTGGCGGCAGCGCTAGAAGGGAAGGTGCTACAAGCATTGCTTGACTTAGACCCAGAGGAGAAGTGTGACTTCCATGCCCTCGCCACAGCTCTCCAGCACCGCTTCGGGAAAGTGGAGCCCGTCGTCGGCCTGCGCCATCGCCTTGCCATGCAGAAGAGGACCAGCGGTGAGAAGCTCTGGGTACTGGCGGCGGACACAATGTACTTGGCGAGGTGGGGGTATCCAGGTTTACCACCGGACGCAAAAATAAAAAAGTTATAAGCACTTCTACCTAGAACCGCCAAAAGCAGTCATTTTGACGACTTGTTACAATACATGCTTTTATTGTCAATATAACCTACAATACGCTATTTTTATATATATATATATATATACAAGCCAGTTTGTTATCTCTACATCCGAGTTTACAGCAGTATATATTTGAATAAAATATTGCTATTGAAGTCTAGATACGTGTTATCCAAATCTCTATTGTAATCCTGTCAATTCCTTGGATAACTGCCGTCTGGCTGTCTACGTGAGCATATATAGTCTGCTGTCTTATAATATTACTATTACAAGAATTGTTTGAGAAATCTTGATATTTTTGCGTTTTGATTTGAGAGCGACTACAGATATATTTGTATTAGCAGCAGAAATTTGGAACGAATTCATTGAAAACAGCATTGCCTGTTTCAAGCTAAACATAAAACAATACATGGACAAAAGCACAGTGTCGCTGGACACAATGCATGTCAAACAAACCTGTCAAATCTGGGATCAAGTTTTGGCTGGCAGCAGACTCTACCCCTACCTGTGCAAAGATGAAACTCGCCCAGCTGGTCAGAGACTGGATGACAATGTGGTACTTAGGCTGATGTAACCTTGCTTAGGAAAAGGGATGAATGTTACCAATGACAATTTTTTTATTCCACTGTAATTAGCAAAACAGTTGAAGAAAAAAAAACAGCCTGGTTGGAACAGTAAACAAAGCGAGAAGAGCACCATCAGCGCAAAACTTAGTACTCCGTGAAAGCAATCACCGGTGTCCAATTGCTGTATTTTACAATGTACTGGACATGGCAGCCATCAATTCCTTCAAATATCATCTTATGATGCTAGCCACGGAGCTTTGTCAGAAACACTTCGATCAGAAAACTGCAAAGCGGCAGGGAAAAACAGCTCAACCTGGATACGTGCGCATCAAGTGACACACGCAACAGAAAACAATGCCATGTAACTAAATGCAATAAAAATAAAACTTCTGATATCTGTGCCCAATGTGAAAGAGCAGTATGTGGTAAATGCACACGACAAATTGATAAGCGTTACATCTGTGTGGATTTTGTTAATATGGGGGCGACTTTAAAGTATGTTTCCCTGAATGTGCATTCCGGTTACACAATGTGAATGGAGTTATTTTCTTTTTTATAAATAATTATTTCGATTTTACAATTCTGTATGTAGGCCTACATATAACCAGTTTACAACTGTTTACACAATATCTTCTTTTGAAATGTTTATTTTATTATAGTTTTTAATTTTTTTACGTCATGCATTATATGAGCTAATTTCGAAAAAAAAAAACTTTTATGTTATTTTTGTAAATAATGACTTTGTTTTTACAATTTTGTATGTACATATAGCAGTTTACACAATAGCTTCTTTTGAAATGTTTATTTTATTATAGTTTTTTATTTTTTACATCATGGATTATATGCGCTAATTTCGAAAATAAAGCCTTTTATGTTTATTTTGTAATTTAAATACTGTGTTTCTGCTATGCAAATGTTAGCTACGATGTTCATAAATAAAACTTTTAAGTTGTATCTGTTAGTTTGTGTTTCATTTTCATATCAAAGCTCTTTAAAATGTACCCGTCAAAATGACCACCGCTGGCGGTTCAAGGTAGTAGCATAAACCCGGTGGTTCTAGTGTTAAAAATGGCAAATGAAAAAGAGCTCTGTGTGATCTGTGAGATTTAATATATATATATTAAAAAAAAAAAAAAAAAACAACACCAGATCAACACAGCAGCTCGAGGCTCTATTTTAAAAGTTTTAGACCGTAAAAAGTAAACAACCATATCATACATGCGCACCCATTAATGATCTCTATGGAAAGCCGTCTGGGTCAAAAAAGCATTTTGCTGCTTTAGAACGAGTCAGAATCTCATGGGACAGAAAAAAAGGCAAGCACATCATTCTGAAATGCCTTGCTTAACAGTGCCCAATTTGCTGGAAATGTTGTGTAGTGGTTTTTATTTAGGTTGTATATATTACATATATTTTTGTTGCGACTCTCTGTTATGTGGAATGTAATAAACGAGAACCAAAACGGTGAGTTTTTCCCCCTTCATTTTACAACGCCATTTCCACGTTTGTTTTATTTGAAGTGTTTAAAGTTAAATTTCAGTTTTCGTTTGCTTGTTCAGCTACAAAAAGGCACAAGTAAACCTCATGTTATTACTTTATGAAAACGTGTCTGGCCACTGTTTACTCTGAAGCAACGGCAATGGCAAGGAATGAAAAAAGTAAAAAATAAATAAAATGCGGTGTCAACTATATACTATTTATTCCAGGAATGAACAAAACAACATTTAACTTGAACTGCTATTTGTCATCCTTTGTTTTGTAGTTAATTCACTGGGGTAAAGTAAGGCCTAAGCAATGTATTCTTTACTCCTGGGATATTTTTCTATTTTAACGTGTTACATATTGTAAGGTCTTGCTGTAAAATAAAAGCACAGACACAGGGGCCACGTCCCCCCCTGCCCCTGCTGCTATGCTGTCTCTACCTGCGTTCTGAGCAATATAATGGCTTTTATTACTTTTTGAAAACAAATGAACATCCGAGCGAATATTTAAATTATGAGCGAATACACGAACATGAAAATCCTGTGTTCCTCCCAGCACTACAATTTACTAATATTCTTGCTTTTGCTCTTTTTTTAAAATAAACATTAAAAATTAAAATTTGTATTATTATTATTATTATTATTATTATTATTATTATTATTATTAAAACCGTATAGGGTACAATTTACTAAACAAATTGTTTTCACATTACACATATAAATATCTTTACAATAGTAAACTTCCATTTCATTACAAGGTTTAAAACAATAAGCTTTATGATGTCAATACACATGCATATTAGACAGGTATAACTATATGATTTGTCAATGTATTAGAGCATGTTTCATGTAAAATACTCACACAGTATTCTAGGTTAGAGGTGTTGTAGTAATTCAGGAATTCAAGATTTAGTGATCTTCTGCGTTTCACATTTCCCAGTGGGATTTCAAAACAATTAGGTGGCAATTGATAACCTTTGAAGAGTAAACTCCACCTCCCAAACCAGTTCTTTCAAACCGCATACTGTGCTCTGGTTGACAGGAGATCCAGGCATGAACTCTCAGTTAAATTACTGTAGTGATTTTCTTCTGTTGTCTGTGCTCAGCTCACCTGTACAAGCATAAGACAATTAGGGGCTGAAGCTATTATGAAATATTAGGTCCCAATAATATTAGGTTTAGTAAGTTTAAAAACAGCCACATTTGATTAAAGGGACCAGCAATATAAAGATGTGATATCTTCAAAAGGGGCAAAGTTATATACAAAAAAAGGATCAACTCTGTATAGATCTGGGGCTGTGTGTATAAAAGTTTTATGTTTGTAAATACCTGAGTTTTTCGTTAATGTTACAGAGATGCATGAACGAGGTTTACTGCTTTGTTTTGTCTTTCTCCTTGTGTATGCTCAGTCAATGAGAATAATACTTTCATCTCTGCCAGCTCTTCATTTAATAGTCATGGTTAGTAAATTATTATTATTATTATTATTATTTATTTCTTAGCAGACGCCCTTATCCAGGGCGACTTACAATTGTTACAAGATATCACATTATACATTATTTCACATTATACAGATATCACATTATTTTACATACAATTACCCATTTATACAGTTGGGTTTTTACTGGAGCAATCTAGGTAAAGTACCTTGCTCAAGGGTACAACAGTGTCCCCCACTGGGGATTGAACCCACAACCCTCCGGTCAAGAGTCCAGAGCCCTAACCACTACTCCACACTGCTGCCCATGTAATTGTAAATGTAATTTCAGTACTCTAGGGATGTTTTGTGCCTGACAAGTCCTTCCAAGAGCTCTCATATTTTTGGGCGTTTTTGATGTTTCAGTTTCTAATTTTTTTTAAAATGTTTTATTTTTTTATCATACATGAAAAAAGCTTGCAGATGAGATTCATAGGCTCATGTTTTTCCCTGTTTAGTTTAAATTACTGTACTAAAAAAGACGTTTGTATGTCTGCAGCTAAACGGAAATGTACATAAACTGGAACCACAACATCTTTTTGTATACAACTGAACTTGATTGAGGGCAATTCAAAGACATTATTTAACGATTTTACACCACATCTCTTTGTCTTGCCTGAAGCCATTTTCGAGTATTATTGTAAATCAATTATTAAAAGACAGACCATTCTCCCATAATAGATTTCTACCCCTATTTACATTGAACATTGATATAATTAATATAATTAGTAGAGTATGTGCAAGCAAACTGGCAACATTTTACTTACAAAACAATTTGGGAAAACATTTAAAACAAGTAAATAATAATGATCTTTCTAACTCTTTTCCCCTTCTCGATTATTTTAAATGTATCACTGCAAACTCACACCAACAAACCTATTATAAAAAAGGGCTGAACTCGATTATAGCAATAGTTACCAATGTAGGATTAAAATAGGTTTCAGAATCAGATGTTTTTTGCTAACTGAATTTTTCTCAAAGTTGCACTTTATTAGCAGAAGTTCATTTGAAATACTTTGAGAATCAAGCCCTACAGTCGCTTATTAAATGTTAAAACAAGTGTTTTTACAAATGCAGTGGCATATGTGGGTTGTGTATTGATGTTTGATTGAACATTGATAGAGAAAAGGGAAAAACACAGGTCACAAAGTTGTCATATTTGTTTAACCTATACACCAGCAAAATGGATACTAAAAATAAATGACATATGGCATACAATGTGACAGTTTTCTGAATTATAAAACTGCTGAGGCCCTAATTATGTTCCACAACAATATTATATAATTATTAGTTGAATGTTAAAGACATACTTACATACCGGTAGTTCTAACCATCTGTGTACTCCCTCTTGAAACCTTGGTGACTCTGTAACTCTCCGAGCCAACCAATCGTGTTCCTGATGATTTTCATCATTGCTACAGCTCTGAAAGCAAGTGTTTTCTTAGATTTTATTTTATTTTTTGCTATACTGACAACATTTTATAGGAAACACATACAGAGATCATGGTGTAGCAGCTTCCCAGTTATATGTTGCCCTGTCACTTAATTGTTGTTTTTTTTAATTCACTTCTGAATTAATATTGTTTCAATAAGTGCACATTGTGTATATTTGCCTTTAATTAGACAGCAATTAGGTAATTAACTGCTCTTCAGTATAAACAGCCCCAGAGTTTGCACTGCAGGGTGTCTAAAATTGTGTGTTTGTATGCTGTGTAGAAGAGAGAAACAGGAAAGATAACAGTATTACAAAGTACAGTTTGAATAAAGAAGGGGAGTTGGAGTAAGTTCCACCTTTACTAATTCTGTTCTGTACTATTGTGACAGAAAGACAATGATTCTTGGTGGTAAATCTCCCTCTCGACCTGTGAGGGCGCTAAGTACCGGGAACAGAATACTCTGGACTACGTGGCCTGACACTTCATTCCGAGGGGTAAAAGGAAGCCAGTCATGTAGAAAAGAGATGGAGCTTCGCTACACTAACTCATTGACCTGGAGGGGAAATGATGTGGCAGCTGCAGATCATGAAAAGCAGCTGCAGTCATTTACCAAGGGGTCATGAGTGACGGTATAAATACGGGTCGAAGCAATGTTATCTGTTCCTTCGTTTTGGTTGTGTCATTTACCTGGAAGGACCCGTACTGTTGGTGAAATAAATTGTGAGTGTTTGTTTGTACTGTCTATTGTTGAATGTATTCACTAGACGGCCAACACATTCCGGAGCTGTCGCCAGAGGCCAGCACAAACCCGGAACAGCACTTCACTTGTACCACTGTAAAACTGCATTGCACCACAATCACTAATTCACGCACTAATCGGACTTGTGTATGTGTTTTAATGTAGGGATACAAGAACAGGATTATTATTACGGGACCAGCTTGGGGAATTATAAATGTAAGTAATACTCGCCACTGTATTACTTACCATCATTATTATTTCCTGTTTGTTTCGCCATCAGGCACTGGACAAAAACAACTAATAAAAACAAACCTTTTCACCTGGATTACAATTGTCTGTTTGTTCTTTAATCACCTGCACCTGTACACAATTAACCACTTTGCCACAACTATGTATCTTAGTAATTGTGGGAGACTTTGACTGGGAGTACATACTTTTACCTTCTTGCTGAATGGTTTGTGTGTATTTTATACTTTATTTTAATTGATTCTGTATAAGATGTTTTGCGTTCTACTGGCACTAACTGTATATATATTTACTGTTTGATTTGTTTGTTATTCTGCTCCGTACTTGACACCTGGTGAAACAATCTAATTGAAATGAATGACAATGGTGGCTTTCAAATGTGATTGCATTGTGGATATTTTCAAAAGTTATGAACTAACTGTTAACAATCTTAGTGTGAGAATCTAAAATAACATCTCAAACGTCTTTGCTTTTTTGGAATAACAGTGAACAAGGTACATTTCCAAAACAAGAATTAGGGTGTTTTAGGGTAGGCAGTTCCATTATTATTAGCTTTTTACATATTCAAGAAGGTTTTTACATTATAAACCTGCATTGAAAATATCAGCACTGTCAGTGTTTTTTGTACAACAATAACACCATTTGGAAGAACAAAGCATGCAGATAAACTCACTGTCATGTTGTGACAGAAATAAAATGAGTTTTGGTTGTAAATCTCCCTCCTGACCTGTGAGGGTGCTAAGCAGTGAAAGGGTAAGTCTTTGGACGGGCTGGCCTGACAGTTCTTTCCCCGGGCCGGGAAGTCGGTCAGTCTGGAAGAAGGCGAGACTGTTGCAGGAACGTATTGACCCGGAAGGATCCTTTTGGATCTCAAAATATGTTTTTGTTAGTTGTCGGATACCATCACGTCCAAGTCGTGCCAGATTATGTTGACGATCAAACCAGACTTTATGCACCAATCCGACCTCGGTGTCAGGGGACAGTACCTCAGTTTTCCGCAGATGCTTAAAATCTAGGCTGGTAATTTGGGGGGGTGATGTCTGGCCTTGCCGTTACTTGTCGGCACCGCTGCATTAGCTGCCTCCCGGTGCTTCGGTACCTCGGTGCACGCTCAGCCCTTGGTACTTAGGTGTGCATGGTGCTCGGTGCTCACGTATCCGCCACAGCTTCGGCCTGTGTGTCTCTGGTGCATGCTCCGCACTGACCAGGTAGCTGACTGCACGCGGTTGGGTAGGCACTGTTGCATTAGCTGCCCCCCGGTGCTTCAGTACCTCGGTGCACGCTCAGCCCCTGGTACTTTGGTGCGCGCTGTGCTTTGTGCACTCAGTGCACACGGTGCTTGGTGCATGCGGTGCGCACAGTACTTCGGTGCCTTGATGTGCATAGTGCCTCGGTGCTCGGTGCACTCTATGCACACAGTGCTCAATGCACTCGGTGAAAAAAACAAACAAATGTGATTCCACCACCGGGACCCAGCTCTGCTGCGCCCCGCTGTTGAGTTGAATCCGCCGGCTTGTTCAGCCCATCTACTCGGCGTGCTGGTAAAAAAAATAAAAAATCAGTTACCCATGTTGTCGTGGTGACTGCTCTTTTTACCCTCCCAGCTTTGCTGTTGTGTGTGTGTGTGTTTTTTTTTCACTGCCCGCTGTTGAGTTGAATCCGCCAGCTTGATTCAGCCCGCATACTCGACTCGCTTGGTAACAACAATAATAATAATACAGTTTTACAGCTCATCTGCCTGGTGTGGTGACTGTTGTTCTCCCATAGCTCAATTGCTGTGTGTGAGCCTCTATTTTCAATTCCTATTACTGCCTTTGCAGTTCAAAACAAATAGTACACTTTTTCTTCCTGTCTAGCATGCCGCAAGTCCTTGAGTCTGTGCTCCACTCTGGTATATGCTACGTGCTGCCCCATTGTGTGACTGCACACGGTCCAGAACCAGGTTATTGGCATGCTACCCTGTAGTGCTCTCCTGATTGCCTACCGTAGCCACTTGAGCCTGTTTGTTCACCCCGGTGTATGCTATGCGCTACCCTGGGTTGTGTTGACTCAGTGCCTTGATGCGTCAGCGACCCCGCATGTCCATAACACCTGCACTCGGCGCCACGATTCTTTGGTTCACCAGTACTGTATTCTACCTCACTCAGTGTCCTCGGTGCTTCAATACACAGGTCTACACCCTCCGGTATTTAAACAACGGCCTTGGGGCCATACAGACATCAGCATGGCTAAATTCCATGGCTAAATTGTACGTCCTGCTCAAGCCCTTACTCTGGCCCCAGCTCAGCCGATAATGCCGGCCCCGCAGCTGACCTCACCTGCATCGGTGGTCACCCAGGATGTTACAGAACCGGATGTCAGCATTGCTGAGGAGGACCATGATGCGATTAGGATCATGGCCTCATGGGAAGGTGGCTCCTTCCTTCAGAAGCAGCCCCTACCTCCCCTGACCATACATTTCGAACAGCGGTAGAGGAATTGCTGCAGCACTCTCACTGAGAACGCAAGGCGTCTCGGCAGGTAGCCTTAATGCTCTCCTCCTGTACTCTGGTACTGGAGAGAACGAGATGCTGGCGTCCGCCTGTACTCACACGGTGACTCGGACGGTTCCTATCTCTTTGACTATCTCTCTGAGGCACCACCTTCAGGCTTCCGCGGCAGCTAACAGCCAGGCCTACCCGCAATGATGGGAGGGAGCCGGACGTGGGATTCCACCACAGCAGCGATCTCGGAGGCAGTCCCAACGCCGCCCCAGGCAGCCCCCACTTGGGTGCTCGCCACCATACACAACCGTTATGCACACCATCACATTCTCCAGTCTGTCTGGCTGGGTGACTGGTTTACAACAGTGGACCAAAAGGTCGAGTATTGCCATGTCGCTATTCATCCATGTGACAGAAATAGAATGATTCTTGGTGGTAAATCTCCCTCCCGACCTGTGAGGGCGGTAAGTAACAGGAACAGAGTACCCTGGACTGGTTGGCCTGACAATTCATTCCCAGGGTTAAAAGGAAGTCGGTCATCTAGAAAGGGGGCGGTGCAATAACTCATCGACCCAGAAGGGAAACGATGTGGCTGCACTTGTTTACCAAGGAGTCATGTGTGATGATACAAATAGGGGACGGAGAGACGTGATCTGTTCCTTAGTTTTTGTTTAAGAAACAACAGTCCAGCACACAGGAAGTATCTCCGCTTCGTCTTTCAGGGGAGCGATTGTGACGAAGCATCTGTTGAGGCTGGGTCTCACCCTCAACGATGCTAAGAGCCAATTAATAACGGTGCAAACAGAGTAGCTGCCATTCTCAACTTTGTGGCCCTGTTTCAACAAGGGTTCACAGTACAATTGGTGTTGTGTCAAAAACTATTAGGTCTGATGGCCGCAGCTTCATCAGCCATCCAACTGTTGTTACTCCACATGCGCCCGATCCAAGTGTGGCTCAGTTCCTTTCGGCTACACCCCCACTCAGCAGGTCCTAGACAGGCTGCTGGACATCCCTACACATAAATTTAGCTGGAGCTCTGAGCAGTGCACTAGCCAACAAATGGCCCAAAGCTCTTTTGTACACTTTCCCGCCGATACCGCTGCTCCCTGCCTTCCTCGAGAAGGTCAGGAGAGAAAAAGCGAGAGTTCTCCTGTTGGCCCCCAGATGGCCCAGGAGAATCAGGTTTTCGAACCTTTGCCAGCTGCTGCAGGGCCAGCCCTGGGAGATCCTGCTGCGCAAGGATCTCCTCAGTCAGGCGCAAGGCACCCAGAACCGGGCAGACTCCAGCTGTGGGTCTGGCCCCTGAATGGCACTGTCTGTCTGCTTTTGGGCTCTCACATGCAGTCGTTAGTATGCTAGGGCTTCCTCCACAAGAGCACTATATGCTTACAAGTGGAGGTATTTTCAAAAAAGTTTCTGCAAGATTTGCTAGAGGCGGGCAGGTCCCCCTCTACGCTGAAACTGTACCTGGCAGCTATATCTACATGCCACATCCCCATAGACTCAGGAAACTGAATTCCGTCTGCCCAGTGAGGGCATTGAGAGGTTATGTGGATAGGATGAAAGTGCTGTGTCTGTCTGACCAGCTCTTCGTTTGAAATGGTGAAGGACCCTGGGTCAAGCCTTTTCGAAACAGCGACTGGCCCACTGGATTGTGGACACAGTATCGACTGTGTACAATAATGTCGGCCTACCCCCACATGGAAGGGTGGCTGCACACTCTACCAGAGGTGTGGCTGCGTCATGGGCTCTCATTCAAGGTGCCTCATTGACTGACATTTGTACTGTGGCTAGCTGGGCTATGCCGCATACATTCACCAGATTCTAATGACTTAATGTGATAGATCTCTCTAAACCTTCATGAGGCACAAGGGTCCTTGAGGTTATACACGCACACCACCAACACTAGTTGGCTGTAGCGAGGCGTCCCTCATCTGCTGTCCGCTCACGCACCCTCGTGACGGCTCTGGTATACTTTCCCAAAAGTACTGGTTGGTGGTCGTCTTCGAATTGAAAGGGAATGTTAGGTTACTTACCCTGGTCGCATCATTCGCATTTGCGGGTTCAATGCAAAAGAGGAAGTGAGGACTACTTATTCTCTCGGCAGGCGGGACCGAGGACGTCACTCCACGGAGGGGCCTATCAGCCGCTCTGACATAAAATGCTCAGCGAATACCCACCTAAGGCAGGCATATCCCAAAAGTATTAGTTAGTGGTCGTCTTCTCTTTTAGGGAACCAGGGCTACAGTAAGTAACCTAACGTTTTATACATTTCATGTTGGCCACCAATTCTGCCAAACATCTAAACGCCACCATTAACATTGTTGTTACTGTAATTTACAAATTATTATTAGGCCAAGTATTTTAATGAACTTCTGGTGCCATTACCTAATGTAAATCCTTTTTCAAAGGGACGAGTTCATTCTTCACTAGGCATACACATTCAATGCATGTAGAGTGGTTCTTATTGTTTTTTAGTGAAACATGTGCAATTCACATTTCTGAAAACCATAAAAGCATAAGCTCTCAGCAAGCTTTATAGTAAGCACTGTAATCTGGATCAGTGCACAGGCCACAAACATATATATATATATATATATATATATATATATATATATATATATATATATATATATATATATATATATTTTCACTTCTTCAGAAGACCTGCAGTAACCTGTAGAATTTAAAATAATTTTCTTTCTTGAGAAGCCACTTACAGTATGGTCTGTGTGTTTGTCATATTTTAATTGTAATTTATCAATGGCAAATTTTAGCAAGATCTAATTTGTATCATTTAGCATGATGAAAACTGTTTCAAGTAGCGTAACAGATTGCTCATGGTGATACATAATGGTGGAAGCTGAGCTGTGTGAATTAGGCTATCCTGATAATCATGTCATATTCAGTTAAAAATCTGGGTTTATATCAGATAATGTGAAATCTGCAAAGCATTCCAACACTTTTTAGGATCCTCAAAATACTGACAATTAGCAATGATCATGTCCACCTATCTGTCTGTTACACTCCACATGGTGAACACGATGTAAGTTTATACATACGGCTACTGCAGTTCTATCAGCATGTATAGTAATATAATGGAAGCATTGCCCAATATACAGGGCATGGTACTGTTCTATTTACGCAGCTGGCAATTCGTGCCTAAGACACTATAATCCCGCACGCATGTATAAACATATGTTAAAAGTTTTTTATAAATAATGTGAACTGGAAAAAAAAAGTCTAACTGGGTAAATATATCATAGATATGCCATTGTGAAATTCTGAGCAGTTTTAATATAATAATAATAATAATAATAATAACAATGAGGTATATACATGCTTTAGTTCTTTTTATTTCAAAATCATCTTATTAATAATAACAAAGTGCCTTGAAAATGACAGTGACAACGGTTTCATGAACTCCAAATTTGACCAGTGGGTCATAAAAAATAGTCCTTAACAAAATGTTGTTTTAAGTAGTCTTTAAAGTTTTGTGAAAATAAAAAAAAACTGAATTTCTAATTCATTTTGATAACTTGTTTTACATTTTACAGTAATCGCAAGAAGGTGAACTTTTTTCAAACTTGTCAAAGACCTAAAAATGTTAAATTAAAAAGTTTAATGTTTATGAAACTGTTTTTGGTTTATTTAACAGTTATATATTACGTAGTAGTTTGGGATAGAGATCTATAAACCGGTTTGAAGTGGTTGGTGCAATTGTTTGGTATACTATCAAGCTTTATTGTTTAAATAGTTGACACGAATTTATTCCAAACAAAACCTCTCCAGTTGAGAAGGTTACTATTTATCAGAGATACAGATCTACAAAAGCTAGTGTCATTTTTCTACAGTATTCACTGCAATTTGACTGAAAATAAAGAAACTATTTTATTTTCTCTTTTAACTTTATTGTTGTTTTTGGTCCTGGAATAACACTTAAAGTAATCCAATCAGTAAAGGCATGAAACATTTGCATCTACAGTATTATGGGTTTAAATCTGACTACATTTTTTTAACTAACTTTTGTATACTAATTAATGATTGCTAACCATGGATAAGAGCAAGTGACCACAGGTAGTGTTGTATTTTAATGCTGTAGAAGTGCCATGATCTGATTCACAAACTACAAGCAATAATACAACCTGTTGATGCAGAGGCTACCTGAAGCTGTTTTGATAAGCTTCAGCCATTGCTATTCTTTGCAACTGATGTGTGCTGTCAACTGCTCAGAAGGGTCTTTGATTGTTGCTGAGAGTGAAGCTTTTGTCATCAAATGTGGAGAGGGTTTTCCTTGTTTCTAACCTTCCAGCACCTCTGGTGTTCTTTCAGTTGGTCTTTTTCAACCATACATATCCATGTCAGAAGAGAAATGGCTCAGTCAAATGACATTTTTGCACACCTTTACTTTTATCGCAAAACTTTGTCATTAAGGAAATCAAAGGGCATGGATGACTTGAAATGCAGTGAAATCAATGTCTCGCTACTGCTGTTTTCCATCCTACATCAGCTCTACTGAAACTTTTTTTTTTAAAACAACCACACTGAATTGCTTATCACTAAAGCAGTATTATCTGACGCTAATTTAATCTGCACTGCAACAATCTTATCATTAAAATGTTGTGTTTTAGAGTTATACCTATATAGTTAATGTTTTATGAATGTCCAGTTATATTTCCTCACTTCAGGAACTCTCCTCAACATATCGGTGGGAGTCCTCCAATTCAACCAGTAAGGCAATCCTCTCTTACACCCTGGACCTTGACAGTGGATAGGAGGCTGTGTGGTCAAGTGGTTAAAGAAAAGGGCTTGTAACCAAAATGTCCCCAGTTCAAATCCCACCTCAGCCTCTGACTCATTGTGTGACCCTGAGCAAGTCACTTAACCTCCTTGTGCTCCGTCTTTCGGGTGAGACGTATTTGTAAGTGACTCTGCAGCTGATGCATAGTTCACACACCCTAGTCTCTGTAAGTCGCCTTGGATAAAGGCATCTGCTAAATAAACAAATAATAATATTGGAATGATAATGGCCTCTGGAGAAAAAAAGTGCTTGAGCTCACCAGGTGCCTGGTCAGCAGGAGCTGCTTTATTGCAGTAAGGTAACTCATTTACTGCTAATTTTGCATCCTAACCCAATGACATGGTTCCTGTGAAATCCTCAGCGAAGGTTTCAACTTCCGAACCTGCACCTGACTGTATGACACACTCTGCAAACCACATAGTTATGCCTTTACCAGATGAGCCACTCTTGGACCCATAAAAATACATTTGAACAGACTAGTTGCTCAGTAATTTTGCAGCTGTACAATTGTTTACAGCCTTACATCTTTTGCCAACATTGGGAACACAACAACCTTTGGAAATGCATATTGCAACTGCAATAGGTTTTTCACACTGAAAAAAGCTAAAACATTACCCAAAATTAGTGGCAGTACATGGTATGAATTGCATTCAGTGAAAATAAGGAAGAATCCATTCTAGTTTTAATGATGATTGATTCCTCTCACTGGCTAATTGCTTTGTGTTTTTATATGGCTTTGTGGTTTTGATATGCCCTGTATTTTAACACTGCTGCCTCTATCACAAAATAAAGAAAAGGACCATCTAAAGGATTCTTTTGAGTCAAGTAGTCCAGAAACCAGGTGTGTCAAAGAGATACGAGTTATTGACATGTGGTTATTCTCTGCACTGGCGTTTACAATAAATAAAACCTTATTGCCAATAACTTAAGGTCAGGTTAGCACAAAGTCCTGTTTCCTCACAAGGTCCTGTTTGTTTTCTTTTCACCGCTCACAAGTGATATATATCAAACAGTAAATATTTATTGTTGTGGTTTTAAGATTTTTTTCCTCTGTATTTTGGATGTCTTTCATGTTTGCGGAGTATGTTTCTTAACTTGTCCTGGCCAAGGTAATAAACACTTGCTGTGCAGTTTCCTACAAAACGGTGAAGTCACAACTTATTGTGTTGTTCCTTTGGATGTTGTGAATAATGCTCAAGAAAGGCGAGGGAAAAGGATATGTACTATGCTTTCACTGTGCTTTTACAAATTGAATAAAATATGGCAGAAGTGTAATATAATTCCATTGTGAATAAATCATGGCATCACATAATTATTAGGTCTGTGCAAATACTCAGAAAATCAGAGTAATTTCCTGTAAAATGTTTTAAGTTGTCTGGTATTAATTAAATGAAATTAACATCATTGTTAATTACACGTAACAAAAACACTTTTTTGCACTTATCCACAAATGTATAGAGTATCCATAACCATCTGAAAGTGTGATTTTAATATAAAACCTGTCATGTTCAAAACTATTTGTCATACAATCATTTAATTTCGTTTAATTATTTTTTTCTTTGCTTGTTTCTATAGAAAGGATACATTTTCATGGAAACAAACAAAGTAAAAATCAGGGAGTGAGTGAATTGTGGGATTGTTGTCCTGGGCAAGATTTAAACAAATGAATCAACTAAACAATAAAAAATACACCTCTCAGTATTCACAACAGTAGATAATCCAGTCAGTGTGATTAGCTGTTAAATTAGGTTTGGAAAGGTTAGGGTTTATTTAATACCTGCCAACAAAAAACAAGGTATATAAAATGACTAAGAAAATTGGAGTACTTGCACAACTAAGAATCAAACACACTCTTGTTTGCCCTGTAATTGAATGAGGTGTGTGTCAAAAATGTTCACAATTAAGTATACAAAAATGTTGTTTACAATAAAGATAAAAAATATAGCTCTGCGGAAATAACAGCTAGCTGACATGACTGTGTTAAATATATGTTTTAAAGGAGGAACATTACAGCAGAGTTGCTTTCATAAATCAAGGGAACTATCTGTGGCAACCATTTATCTCTGCTGCAGGAAGAAAAACATGAAGAATGACATCTGTCAAAAATCTTTCTTTAGCCTCTTGAATGTATGTGACTAGATCATCTTCAGTTCAGCGTGAACTCCTTTCACACTGCAATCATAGCTAGCTGAAAAAAATAGCTTTTTGGCATAACAAAAAAAAAACAGTTGTAGCTTGAAACTGTTCATATATCACGTGTAAATGATTTTATAATTAACCCTTTTTTAAGTTGTTCTTTCAATTTTTGCTAAAAGAATGTTCTTTACTGACCAAACCCACACTATATATGTATTTAGTACTGTATAGTGAATGTTTACTCACATAAAAGCATATTTTTATTGATATACTTTATGCACCCTAATTAATAGTTAAAGATGTATAAGCTGTTTAGTTGTTTTAGCTTTAATTAGATATGTTAAATAACACACACAAAAAAAAGATTTTTGAAAAAAATAAAACAATATATACAGTGCCTTGCGAAAGTATTCGGCCCCCTTGAACTTTGCGACCTTTTGCCACATTTCAGGCTTCAAACATAAAGATATGAAACTGTAATTTTTTGTGAAGAATCAACAACAAGTGGGACACAGTCATGAAGTGGAACGAAATTTATTGGATATTTCAAACTTTTTTAACAAATAAAAAACTGAAAAATTGGGCGTGCAAAATTATTCAGCCCCTTTACTTTCAGTGCAGCAAACTCTCTCCAGAAGTTCAGTGAGGATCTCTGAATGATCCAATGTTGACCTAAATGACTAATGATGATAAATAGAATCCACCTGTGTGTAATCAAGTCTCCGTATAAATGCACCTGCACTGTGATAGTCTCAGAGGTCCGTTTAAAGCGCAGAGAGCATCATGAAGAACAAGGAACACACCAGGCATGTCCGAGATACTGTTGTGGAGAAGTTTAAAGCCGGATTTGGATACAAAAAGATTTCCCAAGCTTTAAACATCCCAAGGAGCACTGTGCAAGCGATAATATTGAAATGGAAGGAGTATCAGACCACTGCAAATCTACCAAGACCTGGCCGTCCCTCTAAACTTTCAGCTCATACAAGGAGAAGACTGATCAGAGATGCAGCCAAGAGGCCCATGATCACTCTGGATGAACTGCAGAGATCTACAGCTGAGGTGGGAGACTCTGTCCATAGGACAACAATCAGTCGTATACTGCACAAATCTGGCCTTTATGGAAGAGTGACAAGAAGAAAGCCATTTCTTAAAGATATCCATAAAAAGTGTCGTTTACAGTTTGCCACAAGCCACCTGGGAGACACACCAAACATGTGGAAGAAGGTGCTCTGGTCAGATGAAACCAAAATCGAACTTTTTGGCAACAATGCAAAACGTTATGTTTGGCGTAAAAGCAACACAGCTCATCACCCTGAACACACCATCCCCACTGTCAAACATGGTGGTGGCAGCATCATGGTTTGGGCCTGCTTTTCTTCAGCAGGGACAGGGAAGATGGTTAAAATTGATGGGAAGATGGATGGAGCCAAATACAGGACCATTCTGGAAGAAAACCTGATGGAGTCTGCAAAAGACCTGAGACTGGGACGGAGATTTGTCTTCCAACAAGACAATGATCCAAAACATAAAGCAAAATCTACAATGGAATGGTTCACAAATAAACATATCCAGGTGTTAGAATGGCCAAGTCAAAGTCCAGACCTGAATCCAATCGAGAATCTGTGGAAAGAACTGAAAACTGCTGTTCACAAATGCTCTCCATCCAACCTCACTGAGCTCGAGCTGTTTTGCAAGGAGGAATGGGCAAAAATTTCAGTCTCTCGATGTGCAAAACTGATAGAGACATACCCCAAGCGACTTACAGCTGTAATCGCAGCAAAAGGTGGCGCTACAAAGTATTAACTTAAGGGGGCTGAATAATTTTGCATGCCCAATTTTTCAGTTTTTTATTTGTTAAAAAAGTTTGAAATATCCAATAAATTTCGTTCCACTTCATGATTGTGTCCCACTTGTTGTTGATTCTTCACAAAAAATTACAGTTTCATATCTTTATGTTTGAAGCCTGAAATGTGGCAAAAGGTCGCAAAGTTCAAGGGGGCCGAATACTTTCGCAAGGCACTGTATATATATATATATATATATATATATATATATATATATATATATATATATATATATATACATATAGTTTTTGTCTTCTTTCGTGGTTCGTCCAGCAGTAGCATCAATTCTGTCATTCCTTCGGACCAGTTTTCTCTTCACTACATCACCATCTCTGACGCTATCCATTCTATTAAATCATCTGGACGGGGATCCTGGTTAGCCAAAGCAGACATTACAATGCTTTCAAAGTTATGCCTATACTCCCTTTCCTCCGCCATGTCCTTGGTCTGTTGGCAGGGACAGTTCTACTTCACAACTCAACTAACTGTCAGGTACCGCAGCAGCCCCAAGATCTTCAATTCCCTCTCCGAAGCCCTCTGCTGGAATCTTCTCAACATTCATCGCGTCCCTTGTCTGCTGCACTTACTGGACGACTTTCTCCTTATCTACCCTCCCTCAGACCCCCTAGCAGAGGCACTCGAGAAACTCAGGTCCCCCTTTCAGAAGAGAAAACCATCGGTCCAGCTCACTCCCTTGAATTACCACCAACAAACTGGAATGTATATGCACACTCATTCAATCAACTACACTATTTCAAAACGGGACCTTCTTTTGCTCTTGGGTAATTTTAACTTTGCCATTCGAATCATTCCTCAAGGCAGGACCTTCATATCCCATCTCCTTACTCTATCCACGACAGTACAAAATCTCATGCTGTGTGGTCCAGTGGTTAAAGAAAAGGGCTTGTAACCAGGAGGTTTCCGGTTCAAATCCCACCTCAGCCACTGACTCATTGTGTGACCCTGATTAAGTCACTTAACCTCCTTGTGCTCCGTCTGTCGGGTGAGACGTAATTATAAGTGACTCTGCAGCTGATGCATAGCTCACACACCCTAGCCTCTGTAAGTCGCCTTGGATAAAGGTGTCTGCTAAATAATCAATATATCATCTGAAGTTCAGAAAGACATCAGGATGTGGTCCTCCCTCCTGCAGCAATGCAACAGCCTTTCCCTCTTTTATGACGACTTAATTTCTGCCCCCCATGACCTCTCAGTTCATACGGACGCTTCCTCCACAGCTTCGGCAGCGTTTTTCTCAGTCAATGGTTCTTGTCATCACAGCCTATCTCTGGGGTCCAATATTATGGAACAAATCCATCTTATTCTTCTGTGATAGTCAATCTACCCTGCATATTATTAATAAAGGCCGTTCTTCTTCCCCTCTCATTATGCAACTCCTGTGCTGCCTCGTCTGGATTTCAGTTACCAATAATTTCATCTTGCAAGCCCGCCATCTTCCAGGTATAGCTAATAATGCTGCCGATGCTCTTTCTCACCTACAGATTCCCTGGTCCAGACGTCTGGTTCCTTCGGCTCATCCTTTCTCCCTGACTGTTCCTCCATTCAGCGATCTCATACTGAACTAAAATCTTCTCTTTGTAATCTCCTCGCTTCCGCACAAAAATATATGGCCGTCGCCCTCGCTCCATCCACTATTGTGTAGGATAACCGTGTGTTAAAAAATGCCACTTTTTATTAGCTGTTAACTTTTATTTTCTTATGTAAAATCTTAATTTCTTAGTCAATATTTGTTTTACTATCAGATACAGTTTCATTGTTCTCTGAAAATCTGCCTTTGCACTTGCTTCAAAATAAGGCCCTTTATCTTAACAAAGGGGGATAGCATCCCATCCACCTGGAGCATATATCTTCACTATTATTGTCAAATAATATTGATGGATTTAAATGGCCCTTAAAAGAAAGCTTCATACCCGAATACACTCATGGTTTTCCTCCTTTTATTCATTCATGGCTGCATTAGTTTGGAAAATGTTTTCTGTCTTATTAAAGCAATCTCCACAGGATAAATTACAAAACATGGATTGTTTGACTTGTTTTATCTTCCCATTTGTGTTGATGAAAGGTGCTAAGACCTAATCGCTTCATCTCTTTTTTTGGTGCAAACTGCTTTTATTTTTGATATTGCAGTAACATGATCTGATTTCAAATGCTCCAGCACCCTTTCCTGCATTCACTCACTTGCTTGCTTTGCCTACTTCATACACATCCAGGCTAACTTGCTGCTATTCAAATGTTGCTTTGTTTATAACTAATGGATGTTTTCCTGTAATGCCACTTGGGGATGATCAAAAACAGAATAAGAAGAAAAGTTAAAGTAAGTAGTATGGAATTCATGGCAAAAAGCAGCTGGCAGATTGCTTATCATCAGCAGCAATGCACAATATCCTGACTATAAGATTCTTATCTGAAGCAATGGCTGAACCAGCAGCTTCATGCTTGTTTAAGAAGACAGCACATTTTTGGCTTTCATTTCCTGTGAGATAAGGATTCTCACGAAAAGGTGTCCTCTGAAGGTCTCCACACACCAGAGGCGATGCGATTTTTTAACTGGCGACAAGATATTTTCACAGCAACATGACCATACACACCAGAATGGACACAGAGGCGATGCAACAGGTTTGAAAACTGCTAGATCTATATAACTGTTCAAAATTGCTATTGACAAAACTATGATCAAGACTAGTACATATTCGTCTACATGATGTGGAAATTCTTCTCTGACGGTATTTCAGCATATATGGCAATAAACCATACACACCAGGCTTATCCCATATATTATCTTGGAAATCTTTAGCTTTATAATTGTGATGCCCTTTGTTATAAAGCTCTGGGTATTTTTTAATCTTGAAGTAATATTTTCCCTCTGTCATTTTGGATACTGCTTCACCTTGCTGGACCACGTATGTTATGTATGACGCTGACAACTTGTTAAACCACTATTGCTTTTTATTAACTCCAAACAGCACTACTGCAAAACACAGACTGACTCGTAAAACACATCTCACTCACATACTTTACCAACTGTCATAAAGTCAGGTAAAATGCAAACACAACATTTCCTCCCCCCTCCCATGAAGGTCTTAAGTGTGGAAGTCTGTAACAAAGTCAGTGAAACTATGAGGTTGTGCCTGGGTCCTCGGAGGTCTCTGAGTTGCATACATGCCATGACACTGGTTAGCCAACTCATTCTCAGTAGTGGTCTCACCTGCAGTTGCACAATCCCAGGACTCCCCGGCCAACATCTCTGGTTCCTGTGGTGGGGCTGCAACTCTAATTAACCTACTGCTGTGCCATTTAGAACCATTTTGAAGAATGAAGGTGGCGGGTCCAACTTGCTTTCGAATTTGTATTGGCTTAGAAAACTGAGTCCGCAACTGAGTCTCCCGCCTGAGGACGTTTAATTCTGACCCACTGGAGTGGCACAAGATCAACTTTCCTTGCACCCCGCTTCAAGTCTACGTATTGCTTCATGGCCTCCTGGCGTTGCTGTACTTTTTGGCGTATTGCGGCAGGGTTGTGAAAGGGTTCAGCTTGTTTTATTTTGTCTAAAGGCAGTCGAAGGTTTCTCCCCATCATCAGTGTTGCAGAAGAAACCCCGGTGGTTGCATGCGGTGTTGCACGATAATGTTGCAGAGTCGATCTTAGTGCAGTAGTGAAGGAGAAACTCTCTAGGAGGTGGGTGCGCAGACCATTTTTCATGGTCCGATTGAATCTTTCCACCCCTCCATTGGCCTCTGGGTGGTAGCGGGCGGTAGTAATATGGTTAATGCCTTTGTCTACTAAATACTTTTTGAAGACGTGGGACACAAATTGAGGTCCATTGTCAGTAACAATAGTCTGGCAGCCCCCATCGAGCAAAAAGGGATTCCAGTGTCTCCACCACCACTGAAGTTGTAATCAGCGCTGTGGGGAAGACCTCCAGCCATTTTGAATGTAAATCATATGCAACCAGGAGGAACCTTTGATGATACAGTGCTCTGTGTATCTCACCACATACATCAAGCTGGATTTTCTGCCATGGTCCTGAGGGCCAAGCCACTGGCTGGAGTGGAGCTGTCTGTGGTCTCTGTGACTTGCCACTCAACAAACAAGCCTCACAGTCCTTTATGAACAGCTCAATTTGGCTATCAATCCCAGGCCACCATACTATGTCCCTGCAATGTAGTTTCATGCGTACAACACCCTGATGGCCTTCAAGAGCCATTTTGATGACACGCCCCTGCAATACTGCTGGAATGAGGACACGGTGACCACGTACTATGCAGAATTTGCTCCAGCAGGAAGGGTTGAAGATTGTCAACAACTGTTTTTTGCCAGCCCTCTGTAATATATTGTCTCACTGCCCTATGAAGCAAATCATTCCCTGATTCTCTCTCCGCCTCTTCTGGTGTGATAACCGTGGTAAGGGAACTAGTAAGCATCATTACCAGATCATTCTCAGTCTCTAAATCAGGACCAGGGGTTGCAACAAGCAGCACTCTGGAGAGATGGTCTGCTACTTGGTTCAACTTTCCTGGTTTAAACTCCACTGTGAAGTTATAGTGATACAGCTGGTCTGACCACCTGGATATGCGTAGTGGTGTGTGATCACTGCCTGAGGTAGCTAACTGAGAGGTAAGGGTTTGATGATCTGTGCGTAAGACGAAATGTCGACCATACAGGTAAGTATGCCATCGTTCACAAGCCCAAATGCATGCCAGTGCTTCCCGTTCCCCTACTGAGTATTTTTGTTCAGTGGGAGACAGTGCCCTGGAAGCAAACGCTACAGGCAGCTCACGCCCGCCCTGGATTTGAGACAATACAGCAGATGCATCACAAGTGACAATTGTAGAGGCTCCCAAGGAGAAGTGAGCTAAGGTAGGAGTAGAAGTCATTTTTATTTTCAGTGTGTCAATAGCTGCCTGGCAGGTTGGCGTCCAATCCCATGGAGCATCTTTTTTAAGCAGCAGTCTCAGTGGAGCAGTAATGTCAGCATAAGCAGGCACGAAACGAAGATAGTAATTGGTCATTCCCAGAAATGAAGACAACTGCGATACATTTTGGGGGTCTGGAAGCTGTAAGATGGCTTCAATGTTGGAATTCAGGGGTTTGACACCCTGACTGGAGATTTGATATCCCACAAAATCAATTTCCTGGGCCTGGAACTTGCACTTATCTTCATTCAGTGTGAGGTTGTATTCCTGAAAGCGTTGTAGTACACTTGTGCCAGTTTAGCATTGTGATCACTCAGAGACATGCCATGTACGACAATATCATCAAGATATATGGCCAGGTCTGAGATACCAGCTAACACTGTGCACATAATCTTCTGAAAACAACTGGGTGCGGAGGCAAGTCCGAACGGCATGCGTTTATAACAAAACACTCCCCTGTGTGTTACAAATGCTGTCAGGTTACGTCTGTCCTCAGCAATAGGAATCTGTAGGTAACCCTGCTTGAGGTCAAGTTTGCTGAAAACCACAGACCCATGGAACTCTGCTGCCAATTCTTCATTTGTAGGTAGAGGGTAGCGATCAGGAATGATGGCCTTATTCACTTGTCTAAGGTCCACGCAGAGTCTAATGCCCCCTGACTTCTTGGCTGCAATGACAAGGTTAGAAATCCACGGGGAGGAATCAATTGGTTCGATTATATCTTCCTTTAACAAACGGTCCAGTTCGTCAGCAACTGTATCCTTTACTGCCAGTGGGAGGCGGCGTAGAGGCTGCATCACAGCTCTCACTGAGGGGTCCACAGTTGGTGCATGGGCAAATTGTTTGCAATTACCCAATCCAGAGAACACATTAGGAAACTGAGCCTTCCAATCAGATGTAACTGTGTTGATTTCCAAAGCATAAGCATCACAAACGGTGAATTTTAGTGCTTGGAACAAATCTAAACCCAGTAAATTTGAACCATGCTTTGCAACATAGAATGTAAAAGCTGGTAGCTTACGATCTGCATATTGGACAGAAAGTGTGACTGTGCCTTTAATTTCAATTTCAGAGGAGCCATAACCAGTCAGTCACTGTTGATTTCAGGTCATGGTGGCCAAAGTGAGAACAGTAAGTGGTGAAATTTAGCAATGAGACTCTGGCCCCTGTATCCACAATAAGGGGAACCACAACATTGTCCAGCAAACAGTCACACATCTTAAAGTTGTTTCCTCTGTAATTTACTGTGTTGATGAACGTTGTAGTACTGGTGTCTGCTGTTTTAACATCATTGGAAGTTGTCGATCTGCTCCAACGTGCAAAATGATTATATCTGCTACAATTGCAACATTGCTTGCCTTTGGCTGGGCATTCTGATGCCCCCTGTCTATGACGGAACCGCAATTTCTACATCTCCCTGTGCGTGTCTCAGGAGGAGCAGCGGTAGCCTGAACGCGGTGCACCTCGGACTGAATCGGGTCAGTTTGAGCAAGCTGTTTAGCCTCCGCCTTGCCGCTTCAACCCGAAAGGCGAGTTCAATTGTTTTATCCAGTGTAAGAGATTATGGTTCAAGGAGTAAACGTTCCCGTATTTTAGGATTGCATGTCTTCTCAATGAATTGGTCTCTAATCATTTTGTTGCATAAAGTCCCGAACTTACAATCAACAGCTAATTCCAGCAACGTAGAAATAAATTGTTTCACTGACTCACCCTCTTGCTGTGAGCGCTGACGGAATTTAAAACGCTCCACCAAAGCGTTGTGTCTTGGTCCGAAATGAGCAGCGAGCACATTTACAGCAGTATCGTATGTGTCTGCTGGACCCAAAGTTGCAAAAACGCTCTGCCCTTCCACTCCCAAGCAGTGCAGCAAAATGGCCCGCCTACGAGCATCCGAAACATCTTCCAGGCAGGCAGCCAGAACGTACGTGGAAAATGAATCCAGCCATCTGGTCCAGGGAACCGGGGGATCGCCAGGTAACGCAAGAAACATAGGCGGGGGTGATAACATAAATTCCGCCATCCTCGTCGCCAGTGTTATGTATGAGGCTGACAACTTGTTAAACCACTATTGCTTTTTATTAACTCCAAACAGCACTACTGCAAAACACAGACTGACTCGTAAAACACATCTCACTCACGTACTTTACCAACTGTCGTAAAGTCAAGTGCCTCTGGTGTGAAAGATCCTACCACTTCCCTCGCTGGACTGGTGACTGAGGTCTTTTTACATTCTGGGGGTCTGAATGAATATTTCAAGATGTTTGTATGAGAAACAGCACAATGAGACAAGCTAATTGCTTCCCATCTGACAAAAAGGTGCAGTGATATCACAATGGAATGCAAACTTCATTTAAAGGAGATGTGTGTAATATTGAGTAATGCTGTCATAAAATGAAGTATGGGGCCATGTCAGTGGGTTATTTAATCAAGTAATTAAACATCTTCTAAAATCTAAAAGAAGGCACTTTAAACTTTTATATATTTGAAAACCAAACCGAGAATGCTTCCAAAAATTACATTAAAAATATCAGAAAAACACTTTTAAGGCTAAAATATATATTTTTATATAATTTTGGAAGGTGCGATTTTGAAGATCCAAGCCAATTTGGGAGGGGAGGGTATCCATCTGTGCAGAACATCCTTAATAAGGAAGTATTCCTTCTGGACAGTCTGAATATTCCTGTTATTTTAGATGTAACTACAGTACTTCACTTGGTAAACTATTCTAAGCATTAGTTGACTTCAAAGCAAACTGTGTAACAGCGAGTGAATCCATCCCCATCTCAAAAAATGCCATTTATTTACAATAGATATTTTCACAAAACATTAGTTATGAGTAATGATATTGTAGCAACTTAAAACTGATTTTTGTAGTGACATTACAGTATACAGACTTTGATAAACACAAACTAAAATGTGAAAAACTGTAAAACGTCAGGATGCAAACATTCACAGAAACATGACAGAATACTGTTTAACACCAAATATTTCTAGGTTTGCCAACTTGCTCTTTAAGCATCTTATTCTGTACTTATACATTGTCTAAATTATTCACTATAATCTAATGACTTTTTCTTGTTCATGCTTGCATTCCTCTATGCTGCTTGAAGTTATAAATACTGTATTGTTAACAATAGGTATCAAAGGAAACAATAACAGTACAGTAGTTTATTTAGCCGTTCCATGTTTCACTTATAATATACATTAGCACTAAGTAATCTTGCATGCACAGTCACGACAGTTTCTCACAGTTCAGTACTTCTATAATGAAGCTTCAGATTTCAAGCACCCGAAACTTACAAAACAAACAGCTATTCATCTTCACATTCTGGAAAGCCACAAGAGATTTTCTTTTTTTTCTATACAGCTTCTCTGGATACATTCATTTGCCATTAATAATCATACATTTTTACGTTTTTGTGGGTCATAAAAGAAGGAACCACAACAGTACAGTCTACATAGTAATGCTCACCTATGTTCCATATTGACTGTGTTAGATGTAAATGTAGACATATTAGATAAGATTCTGGTGTTTATAAAAATACAGTACAGCACGCACAACCAATCAAAGGTATCTATGCACTCAATGATAGCAGATCTGAATGTTCATTATCTTTATGATGTCACAGTGCAGGTAAAGCAATGACCTGTGCAGCTCAGACAGTTTAGCCTGCAATTGCTCAGATTAGGGCAGCAGTGTGGAGTAGTGGTTAGAGCTCTGAACTATTGACCGGAGGGTTATGGGTTCAATACCCGATGGGGACACTGCTGCTGTACCCTTGAGCAAGGTACTTCATCTAGATTGCTCCAGTAAAAACCCAACTGTATAAATGGGTAATTGTATGTAAAAATAATGTGATATCTTGTAACAATTGTAAGTCGACCCTGGATAAGGGCGTCTGCTAAGAAATAAATAATAATAATTAGCTCAGTATTTACATTTGTACCAAACATGGCCTCCGCATGTCTGAATTAGAAGTAAAACTATTATAGATGGTTCATCAATTGCCACCCCCCTAGTGTCACTGGAAGAAAAAGAAAAATCAATTGAGAAATGTATTTAATGCATCAGGCTAAACACAAACATAGAGCTAAATCCCAAGGCAGGTAGCGTGGCGGATGAAGGCACTTGCTGTGGAGTTTGTCTAGTTGCCATAATGTCATTTATTATTATTATTATTATTGCCTCAGAACTTGTGATTGAGTGTTATAGCTATGGATGAGCTAGCTCAGTGCTTCCCAACCCTGGTCCTGGAGTACCACCTACCCTGAGCTCTCAATTACTTAATTCAACCCTTAATTTAAGTAATAATTTGTTAAATTGGACTTTTTAACTCATGTAACTTATAAAATGTTGGAGAATTCAAGTTCCTTATACAATTTTATGCTTAACTTGGAAACCCAACTGTTTAAAATAATTAAAAGGCTCTGATTAGGCAAATTATTAGTTCAATTAAGTAATTGCAAGCTCGGTTGGAACAAAAACAAGCAGGGTAGGGGGTCCTCCAGGACCAGGGTTGGGAACCACTGAGCTAGCTGTAGGAGACAAGAACACAACCATAGACCAGACAGGGGATACGCAAAGTTGAACAACTTTTCTTTTTATTGATTTGAAGTAAATTTAGGCTGCAGTGGGTTTGTGAAATTTAGGCTGCATATATATTTTTTTAATACAGTATTCTTGATCAAATATGCAACTCCTTTAATTTTGTATTGTTTGATGGTCAACTGAAAATGTAAATTGAAGATCATGATTTCTACTACTTTATCAGTCCTGTCTATAAAATATTGGTACTGTATGAATCTGTTGTGATTAAAATGAACACAATGTTTAAACAATTGTATATTAAATAAAAAATAAAAAATAAAAACATTATCTGATTGGGTGTTAAACATTACTTCACATTACTTGAGCAGTAATAAGAACCATACTATGAATTAAAATGAGAATTTCTTTAAAAGGGTGTTTATAATAACTTTGTAATATTTCAGAATGATATTACAGAAATGTTTCAATGTTACTTACCTAATCATGGCCGTCCAGGTTTACAGCAGATGTTATTGGAGCGTTTACTTGTCATCCTTGCTTTTATTTCTTTCTCTGAGGTTCATTACATTATTTGTTAAAGATTCCCTTGTAGTACAAATAACTATGTGTTATTGTCCTGTGCTTAAGTGGTGCCAATATGACCAATTCCATTGAAGTTTATTTATTAAATCCTCACATTTAATGTGTGTTTTGTTTTATGGTCACTCAGCCAATGCGATCATCAACATCATTGCTTCACTGTAGTGTAATATTTTTTTTTTAAAGAGATGTAAAAATTTCAAACCAATGCAATTTTTAAAGAAAGGATATCTACTATATTAAAGGAGTAGTACTTTTTATTTATTTTATTTAATATTTTCCAACAGTGTGATTCGGTGCGATGAGCTTAAAAACAACAAGAGTTTGGCTTGTTGATGACAAGTCAATGTATTTATCATCAACAGTTAGGACGTGTGTATATTTTGACAATATACTGTAATTTATATTGATAAATAAAGGTATAACCAGATTAAAATATTTTGAGGGACCATTGTGAAATGGCTGAAAATGTACATTTGACACCATGATTATTATTATTTATTTCATAGCAGACACCCTTATCCAGGGCGACTTACAATTGTTACAAGACATCACATTATTTTTATATACAATTACCCATTTATACAGTTGGGTTTTTACTGGAGCAATCTAGGTAAAGTACCTTGCTCAAGGGTACAGCAGCAGTGTTCCCACCTGGGATTAAACCCACAACCCTCTGGTCAAGAGTCCAGAGCCCTAACCACTACTCCACACTGTTGATTACGGGATGCTGCTCTCTGTCCTTCAGCTGGTTAAGATATCAATAATAATTTTGATTTTATTGTTTTAATACATTTTTAATTAGCCCTTGCATCAACTATTATCATGTTGTGCAATAGCATTTTTTTTTATGAGATGTACAACAGGAATACATAAGGCACATTTATTTCTGTCCCAGTATCGTGATGGTTATTCAATTTATCCCAAGGATTTGAAGCATTTTGTCCCAAGCTACGATGTTAATTGAATCTGACTGACACTGGCCTACCCCCTCTAGGCGTTTAATGCTTGAATATGTATTTCCAGAAAAACAAAGAGTAGACGCACACCCAAGCAACATAATCGAGGTGCCGGACAACAGAGCAAAGCTTAAATCAACAAAGAAAAAGGGAAGCTGCACACTCAAGCATACTCCTAACAGTTTTCAAAATTTATTGAGAAAGAAATCAACGTTTTCGCTTTCCAAAATCTAGAAAGTGCAGTACAGAGAATTCTGGGTGCCAAAAGTAGTTGTAAACATGAAGCCTATATCTAGTACAAGTGAATAAATTACTTCAGAATGATGCAAATCTACTAAGAAAACTAACAATATAAACTATTTTTGCAACAAAACTGCTTATGCGTACAAATAATGGAGGTAGGTTATACTGTATATATCATCATTTAAAACAACTCTTAATTGAACTTTCCAACCTTTTTTTCCTGTACTGTGAAAATAGAAAGGAGAAAAATCCTTTAAAATGTTGAAAACTGCATAGTGAAAAAGCAAGCAAAGTAGTCTCCTTCTGCAGAAAGTTCAATGCTCCAAGTTAGGTGCATTGTGGAGACTGTAGCTTCTTGACAGACGCTAGTACCCAGATACACCGGTACTGCTGTAAAAGCAGATATTTAAGACAAGTGTGCTTTATTTGCACAAAACAAAGATAGGTTATTAAATAATCTCAATAATTCAGTATGTGATTTCAACTCAATACTAAAACAAATGGGAGATAAATGATATTGACTTGGATACATATTGTTCATTAAAAAGAATCTGCACACAGAGTGAAATAGGCTAAATAACAAAATCTTATATTTCTGTATTGGTTTCTACTGTGTGCTTACAAATTCCACAACATATTTCCAACTCAAGGAAAGCTTGAGGATTAGACAGGATTTTACCTTTCAGCCTTCTGTGAATTTACAGTTTACATACAGCATATATAAATAATCCACCTGACCACTGATTGTAACTACACAGTAAGATAAGCATATAAATAATAACACTCAGCCTTTCTGGCTTACCTGCATTTGCAGCATTCTTGTTTGTATATTCTTACTCCATAAAACTTTCATTTATTCTCTTCTAGTTATACAATAATATAAACTCCCAAAACGTACATAGAACCAAGCAGTTGAGACGAAACCTTCAATTTCTGTTTCTTGTGTCATATTTGTTTTCATATTTCTAAAGATAGAAAGTATGAAAGCTGATATCAAAATCTTTTCGTAAAATTGCCCTTATTAATGACAGCCCTCAGTGTAAGGCTGGTTATTACAAGAAACATATGGGTAGCTGACAAACCGGTGTTGAAACATTAGAGCAGTACCTGTGAGTTTCTAATGACTGGGTTTGTCTTCAGATCTCATTTAATTAAAACCTTTCTCAAAAGAAGAGGTACAAAGCCTACTTACAACACATAGGTAATGCTTCATTTTGGGAGTATTCTGGTTACAGACTGACAGTATTTTTTTAAATGTTATTCCTCTTACCTGCATTTATTCAGGGTCGATAACAAGGGGGGGGGACGGGGGACGACTTCTGAGTTCAGATCTAGTGCCTCTTTGAATTACGGGGGGCCTGGGCCCCCTCACTCTGTCTTATTCAAAGGCACCAGGAAGGGGATGGGAGAGGTGGTGGGGCAGCGTGTTTTGGCCCCCTTCTCACCAGGCATGCTAGAAATCTGTTTGTTGCGGGAGGATTTTCAATCTTGACGGATATTTCTTGTTTTTACATTTTGTGGGAAAGTCAGTTTTTGGTAACATAAGCAAGACAGCTTTACACTTAAATGCCTATTTAAAATGTTTGCTGCAAATGTCGGGCATTGTAGACGCGAACATGACTTTCTGCAGTGTTCATGGCAACATGCACATTCTCTTGCTGTCTGTCAAACTGCTGGCCCAGTGCTGTATGGTATAAGGCGCTGTTTCAGACAAAGGTCTGTCAGATATGGCGAGAGAGGGTCATGTTTCGGTGCGCAAGGAATCAGGTTGCAATGCAAAGGATCATGGGATATATAGAGCTCGGGATAACATTTTTCTTTTGAGTCAATGGAGCCGTGTCATATTTTGCTGATTTTTAAAACAATGCATCAAAGTTCTGAAGTAAATTTCACTTTTGCCAAAGGTCTCTTGAAGAAAACGGAAACATTGACAAAGTATGACAGTACGTAATTATTATGAAAAATGCTATTTTCTGAGCACAGTCCCATATTGTGACGTATGCGCAGAAATACAAGTAACAGCTTTTAAATATGTAACATTTGAGTAGCATTGGTAACTTTGGGAATACATAAGATTAAAAATATTAACAATACACTTAATATATCTACTGGGATGAAACAAGTCATTAAAGCAGGCATCCCCATCTGTATGTTGTGTGGTTATTGTATTCTTGAAAAATTGTTAAAAAATATGTTGTTTATTTTACAGATGAATAAAGAACATAACTAAAGATAGTAATATAATACCTTTGATATACTGTAATAACCTTTGTATAAGTCTATTTCCTAGGTATTTTAGGGGGTCCTAAAAAGAGGGGAGCGACTTATACACCAGTGTGACATAAAGGCTTTTTCCTGAAATTGGGTTGGGGGGCACTTATACACTGGTTTTTACGGTAGGTTCAAAAGTCTCCTCAGCTTTACCCTTCCGAATGCTGTACTGATAGCACAGTGTCTGTGCTGTTACTCTTTATTTCTGCGCATATGTCACAATACGGGACTGTGTTCAGAAAATACTGTTTTTCATAATAATTACGTTGCCGTTTTCTTCAAGAGACCTTGGGCATTGCTATTTAATAATACAAATACAAAGCAAATATATTTATAACTGTAATGCTATAAAATGCTATTAAAACTGCATGCTATTAATCTTAATTGTATTAAAACTATTAAATTAAAATGGCCATCTAATTTCCTTTCTTTTTGTAAAATTTGACACTCGCTTGCACCGTCTTTGGTTTTGAAAAATTACTGTGCAACAAGCACGCAAGTTAAGTAATGAAAGCATTTGGCGGTGTCATGGCAAATTTGATGGGGCTACACCCCGCTTTGTGCGGGCACGCATAAATCCATTTGAATAATTTTCAGTGTCAGAAGTGGACCAGGGTGAACAGCAAGCATTTAAACTGCAACCTTAAGGAAAGATAGGAGCTACAGGAGAGGAGTCATTATTTGAAGTTAAATAATAATAGTAAACTGTAAAAAAAATATTCACCATTAGGTTATGGAGTGTACTGATGCAAATGGGAAAGAACTCTACCACATCAATGCACCATATAATTGATGTGGTAAACGTACTTTCTAATCACCCTACATCCTGCCTGTGTGACTAAACTAAAGTTTATTGATTGAGGGCAGCTTACATACAGAGTGAGTTGTAAAGAAGGAAGGAGATGGGTTATTCCCAGATAAAGTGCAGTGAACATTTGTTGTTATTATTTATTTCTTAGCAGACGCCCTTATCCAGGGCAACTTACAATTGTTACAAGATATTACATTATTTTTACATACAATTACATTATTTTTTACACTTTATTTTTACATACAATTACCCATTTATACAGTTGGGTTTTTTTACTTAACTGGAGCAATCTAGGTAAAGTACCTTGCCCAAGGGTACAGCAGCAGTGTCTCCCACCTGGGATTGAACCCACGACCCTCTGGTCAAGAGCCCTAACCACTACTCCACACTGCTGCCCTGTATTATGGTGTGTTGCCAATAAATATCGCTTGTTAGGGGATGCAAATGCCCTGCAGATAGCGGCGACCTTTCAACCCTGCGTATCTGCAACTAGCAATGAAGGACAGCTGACCAGGGCTGCCAACTACTTTTACAAAAACCCTCCTACTTCTTCCTGAAAAAACCTTAAAAAAATAAAATAAAAAAGCATGGCCCCAGGACTGAATTTATCACTGCTGTGCACTAAATTCTGTGCTGCTGAAGACGTTACTTAGTTATTTATAATTGTTTAAAGATACGCTCTATTAAATTACTTATTTTCAAATATAATGGAAACTGGAAAATATCAGCATGAGTAAAAACCTCTGTATTTTTTATTTGAAAATAAGCCATTTATAAGGGAGTTACTCTTAAACATTTTAAGGGGTCATTTTTTTCATTAACTGTTAACAAGTAGCTTTCTAATATATTCAATATTTCCTTTTTAAGGGTTGTTAATATAACTTGAATATTATTATTATATTTAGGGGTGCTATTTTCCCCAGTGTTTTCTTCCCCTTTAAGAATTCAAGTGATCCCTGCTAGCCACTTAGTAGTAAAATAGGTTTAATGTATGTGTTTTTGTGCGTGCAGAACGAAGATACTGCATGCAAATGAGGGTGCAACATTTTAATAAGCTATTAAGCTATAATTTAAAAAAGAATAAATGCAGGACACACTTTATTACAATCACTATTCGTAATTGTATAAACATTAATAAAGATTAATCACAGAGATCACGTCACCCTATCACTGGGATGGCTGCTTGCTGTTAGAGCTCCTGCTACCACTTCACGATTTGCATTTCTATTCAAACAATTTACGCTTCTATTATTTTTGATTATTTTCTATATAAAATTATCTACTTACCATTCTTAAATGGCTACTTCATGCAAAGGGACCCATTGCTTCCCCTCAATCCACACCAGATGGAAAGCATATGAAGAGGTCACTGGGCCCCGATGATTGGGACATCCACTCGGCAGAGGTTGCACGCACTTTCTGTGGATCAGTTAAGGAAGCAATTGACTTTGGCTTTACGGCCTGTGATTCAAAGCGTAACCGAAACAGCTACTATCCTCAGTGGTCTTAAACAGGAGGTTGCTGATATTGCTTCTTCTTTGAGACAGCTAATTGCCAGGCAGAATATCACCAGAGCTGATCTTCGCCAGCAAAAAGACAAAATCAAATCAGTGCAACGCTTGTATTGATGCTATGCAGGACAAGATGGCAGACCTTGAGGACAGAAATCATCACTGCAACGTTAGACTGGTGGGGCTTCCTGAAGGGGCTGAAGGCGATGACCCCATCCACTTTCTTCAGCATTAAATTCCACATTGTTATCCGACCCTGAAACCCTCCAATGACCACCCTGTTCTGGAGTTAAATACAGCACATCGAGTATACACACGTGGCCCTTGGGATTCCAATAAACCTGCACCATGATATTTCAATGCCTTCATTATACTGATTGACAATGACTCCTCCAGGCTGCTCGAAAATCCACTTCAATCATCGTGCAGGGACAAAAGCTCTCTTTTCGTGTGGATTACTCTGCTATCACCGCCACGAAGAGGAGAGCCTTTGGAGAAGTTAGAGCGAAGCTTTGCTCCCAGGGAGTGGACAATTTCTTGGTGTATCCAGCTATCTTGAAAGTCAATCACAGAGGGGGGTGGCTGTCCTTCACTACTCCTGAAGAGGTCGATTCCTTTTTTGCTCAACGTTTTCAGGATACGATGTGCTTTATTGATCCCTCTGCACACAGGACCCTGTGCTTCTCATCCCTTGGTCCGGATGGAACGTTGGTTATCGATGAACTAACTTTGCTCCGGATTACTACTTCACAGTTTGGAAGTGGAAACATCTTACTCCTTCTGTGACTGGCAGTGACCCTTCAGGTCTGCACATTTACACTTCTTGTTTCTTAACATTGATCTAATCATTATGGAAGGTCCTCAAAGGGATTGCTACAGAGGGTATGATAACCCTATTAAGAATACTACTGCGGTTCATTATTAATAATTTGGATATATGGCTGTGTTCATTTCTACGATCTTTATTAATACCTGTGGGGTTAATGTTATAGTTGGTAACAATCTGTACTCTAATTAGTTCCCTAAACATTGAATACATGGGCTACTAGATTAATGCATGTTGTTTACAGTTGTTCAATTTGCAGTTCATTTTTCCTACTCATGAGATGGTTTAGCTCACAGCAAGCCCCCTCAGGGTGGGGAGGGAGGCTGGGGAGGTGGAAGCAGGGAAGAGGAGGCTGAGATCTGGGGGTAGATAGGGAGCGGAATCAGCAAGTGAGAGGGAGTACAGATGTTAACTGAGGCTTGAGATTTATGATATGCAATGTGCTCCCTCTGGCTCTCTTCTTTATCATCCTAAGCTTTTGTAACCATGCTTCCTTCTCAGTTTATTTTACTGTGTTTTTGTCATTACTGTGCTGCTGTCCTATAGGATATTGCTATATGATGAGCACCGAGTCGGTGATCTTTCTCCATGTCACAGATCTTTCTTTGCTGAATGCTACTTCTTTTATTCATTCACTCCCCCTGATCTTTATTCCTGTCTTGGACCATGGCTAGTGATATCATTAACTCTTAGAATTTACGAGGGGCAAATCATCCTATAAAGAGAGCACAGTGCTTAGATTATCTCAAGAAAAAAAGATTGATATTGCATGTTTGCAGGAACCTCATTTGGTTTCAAGTGATGTTGCTTGTTTTCAGAATAAACATTACAAGATAATTGCATATTCCTCTGGTCAGAATATAGGGGTGTCTTTGTTCTTGCCAAGAGACAGTTGTACCTCAAAATTCGTCTCCAAGGTAATGATTCGGTGGAAGATTCTGCTATGTGACTATGCTGTTGAATAACGTAGAGGTCTGTATTGCCGTTCTCCATGCACCAAATATCTCAGACGCAGTTTTTTGACCAAATGAAACATACATTGGACTCATTGGGGAATATCCCTGTTATAGTGGCACAGTTGTTTGAGTAAGATTAAGAGGATATTATTGTTATTATTATTATTTGTATTTGTGTATTAATGTGATTTTATTTAACATTCTAACATCTTCCCCATTTCCCTATTCCCAAAGGGTGGGGAAAAGAAAAGACTAGTTACTTATTAAAATGTTGTGTTTTCGTTTTAGCATTCTTCATGCTGCATCTAATGAGAAAGTAAAGACTTGGACAATTTAAAAGCCCATTTAGTTGTTTTAGATTAAACCCCCATAAATTAAAGTGATTTTACTATTATTATTACATTTATATGACGGTCTGGTCTCACTAACGTCTTATAATAACAGTGCTTTTAATCTGCGGTCATAATATTTCTGCTTACATGTATTGAAATAAAGTAAAATATGTTTAAAGCACTTTTACGTTATATAATAAACAACATATTGTAACGTTTTTGTCAGGTTTATGAAGCAGGACTCACGGAGACAGTGTGGAATTCTCGGTCTCGAATTTTTATTGGAATAAACAGGGAATTCCTGTCAGGGGCCGGAATTCACGCCACTAAAACAACAAACCCTTATTTATCCTCTATTGCTATCTCTCTCGCTTTCTCTCAAGTCGCTGTCACTCTCTCTCACTCTCAGTCTCTCCTCCCTCTGTCACTCATGCACCACCTTATATAACCTTGCCTCATCTCCCGCCGCTGTCCGGCTCAACCAATCGACCCATGGTCTGCAGTCCCCCTTTTCCCGCTGCTAACTAACGACGTGACCCGTTCCCCTTACAATACACATAACATAAAAGATAGACAAGACAAATAGGACAGACAACAAGTCCTGCAACAATACAATTGTCCGGGTCGTTACAATATTTTAGCGATCTCGGTAAGCAGGCGCATCACACAGGGAGAGGCAATCCACACACAGGCGGACTGCAGGCGCGAACCTGGGACCTCTCGCACTAAAGCATAACGCCGATACCGCTGTACAAAAGAAAAAGCTCATTGTACTTTAGTTAGGGTTGCTTTTGTAGCCTGGTGAGCAAGACCGGGGCGGACTTGAGGCTGGCAGGGGAGAGTGTAGCGTGCACGGGGGAAGGCAGCAGGGCTGGTAGGTGATGTAATCACACACAAAGACATAAGCCTGATATATGCTCCTTGCAAAGGAGCTGGCTCTTTTGTACAGCACTGCAGTTGACATCCAATGGGCCAGACGGAAGGCTCTTGCGGGCCGTCAATTGAAGAATGCTGAGCTACAGGCCACATAGATATTAAGCGTTTTTCATAATTATTTATTAGTTTAATGTGTAAGAAAGTAAACGGAATCGTACAAATGCATAATGTTAATCAATATCCACGGATGTTTTTTCTTCAAAATCGTGAAATTGCGATCTGGCCAGCCACAGTGAGAATGCCTTTAAAACCTCTGGTTTTAGTACCGAATACGGCTGATCAACAGTTTCTAAAAACAGTGTTGAGCATAGTTGTGTTGGATCTCAACTATGAACGGATCGCGTACGTGACAAAAATAGATTTAGAATTTTAAGTTCTCCATTCAAGTATTAGATAAACAACAGTACAGTAATTACAGACATCAATGTGTATTAAAGGAAGCAGTTTTGTTTTGTTTACTATGTGTGGTTGTCAGCTAGTAAGCAAACGCTGAGCTAATGAATCTGGAGGCCTGGTGGTGAGAATAAGCTAAGGCTTTGCGTGTGTTTTGTAGGGGAACAGTATTTTGTGCAAAACCCAGATTTTTTTATTTATTTTTTTCCTTTTTAGAAAAACAATACATTCAGCTGTACCCTTGAGCAAGGTACTTTACCTAGATTGCTCCAGTAAAAACCCAACTGTATAAACGGGTAATTGTATGTAAAAATAATGTGTAAAAAATAATGTCATTGTATGTAAAAATAATGTGATATGTTGTAACAGTTGTAAGTCACCCTGGATAAGGGCATCTGCTAAGAAATAAATACTACTACTACTACTACTACTAATAATAATAATAATAATAATAATAATAATAATAATAATAATAATAATAATAATAATAATAATAAATAAACATGTGTATATCTCCGAAGTAAATTAACAATTAATTCAGCATTAATACATTCTTCTAGCCAATTATGGGGCCTTCTACAGCTAAAGTATAGGGACTATTTTGCATTGGCAGAAGGATCCATTTGCCTCACAACACACCTGAGGCATGGACTGTATCAGTACAACCCACGCCTTCTCACATGTTATTGCTTTCTTATGAAATTGGGTGATTTGAGGGTGTACTTTGATTGGCTAGCTACATTCTAGAAGGGGTGGATTAATCTCTGGTGGACCACCAGCTGCCACCTCATCACACAAATATAACAGCATACCACTCTGCACTACAATTCTAGAATAATGTTTCAAAGAATGTATTTAAAATGCTTTCACTTTACCTCTATTGATGTCCTATGCAGTTGTAAGTTTAACATGTTGGCACGGCATACCATCGTTTCCTGCTTTTCCAAAATGTTTATAAATAAAATTATATTAAAATTGACATACACCTTTAGTCAGGCTGAATGAAAAGTGCAGGAGTGCTTGCCACCTGGAAGGACATGTTGTGTGACTGCGGGTCAGAGCACCATTCAGACAACAGAGTTATATTTATAATATAAACATTTCTATATCGTGGAGGACTCCCATATAGTATAAAACTAATTCTGAATAAAGTTTTGTTTTCGGTAGCCAAGATATGAAATATACTGATGCACAATGAAAACACTCAGGTCTAATGGATTTAATCAAATATTTTAAACATAGATATCAAACAAAATCACAAAAAAAATCTGAACAATACAGATCAAAGAATCATGATAAGTTTTCAGTATGAAACGTGACACACTGTCAAAATGAAAACATTACAAAGTTAGTATCGGGTTTGACCTCCCTGAGCATTAACACAATCCTGGCAGCGTTGACGCATAGACCTGATCAGCCTCTGGATAGACTGCTGTGGGATGTTCCGCCACTCTTCCTGTGCAACTGCAGCCAGCTGGCGAAGGTTGGCTGGTTGTGGTTGTCTCCTGTGGGTGGCACTGGCGATTTGGTCCCACAGATGTTCTTTTGGACTCAGGTCAGGAGAAAAAGCTGGCCACGGCAAGACCTGACATTGTTCTCTTAAAGTCGTTCAATTGTAATCCTAGTACTGTGTGGTCTTGCATTGTACTGCTGGAAAATTGACACTTCCGGATTGGCTTGCAGGAACGGAAAAACTGTTGCCTCAAGGACTTTGTCAATGTATTGCTGAGCACTAAGGTTGCCCTCAATCTGCACCAAAGGCGTTCTTGTGTTAAAGGAGATTCCTCCCCACATCATCACACTTCCACCGCCCCACTGGTTGGCTTGAACAATGCAACAGTCAGCATAATGCTCACCGCGATGTGATCTGTCTGTCCCTCACAGAGCTGGCTTCCTGGTTTCTCTGGACTAGTCTGCTGATTGTTGAAGCAGAACATCTCATTCTCCAGACAACTTCTCTCACAGACAGGCTTCCTTCAATCATGCCGATAGCAACCAGGCGATCTTCATTATTCAAGCGGGGCATGGTGTATCTTTTGCTGTTCTTGCCTTAATTAAAATCATGTCTTTTCGAATGGTTATTCATACAGATTCTTAATCAACTCATTTTGGCAATTTTAACTCAACTCAAATATCAAACACTGAGCACCTGGTGTTTTTATTAAATCACATTACTTGAGCCCAGTATTTTGTTATCCTAAGGAACAATACTACTGAAACAATCAACAAACCTATTTGCTCATTATTTAAAATGTGAATAACAGTATGTATATGCCCAAATAGCTATTAATGTAAAACTTAGACTGTTGCGTTTTCATTGTGCATCAGTATATATATAGGAGTTTCAATCCTTCAAGATCAATTCTAGTAGACTGAATGGCTTACTAGAAGTGCTAAATCAATCAATCTACAGCTGCTACAGTGGGACAGTAATTAGCATTTATTTAGATCTAGAAAGAAAAGGAAATGCTACAGCTAGTCATGCAAGATTTAGAAATCTCTGGTCACAGTTGTATTGATTGTTTTAGTATACATCTCAACTACTTTATACTCTGATGTTATTTTTATTGGTCCTGTATAATGTGGATAATGTGCAAGAAATATTAAAAAGAAAGGGGTAAAATGTCTGTACTCTGTAGCAGACAGAGTTTCCTTCCACCACAGCATCAGCAAGGAAAGGTAAACAGTAGTATGATGTCATTCTTTTTAAAAGAACTACTTTCTCAACAGCATCGAGCCGCATATACACATTGAAAAAACTGTTTTTGATTTAAAATGTTGCATAAAAGCATTAAGACAACTCCAGGGAGTGTTACTGACATGAGATCATCATATCCTGTAGTAAACCCCCCAGCCAAGGCTGGTCTGCGCCCTTAAATCAGTAGACCCAGACACAATAACTGCAAGTTTAGGACTTTCGCGCACTTTTATTGTTTACAACAAACCATGAACAAACAAAAGGTAAAAACAAAACTAAAGCCTAACTATAGAACCGGATGGCTAAGCCGTTTACCAGTTAAATCACACTTTTCACACAGTACCTTTCTTTTCTGTCTGACCGCACAGGTCTCTTCATATGCTGCACACTCTCCTCAAACAAACATTTCAGACCTCTTTTTACACACCTCTATATTAGGACCCCGTGCACCTCATTTATTGGCTCAATAGCAAATTAGCCCTCAAGGTATTCTGGGGGATGTAGTACTGTATCACACCCCATGACTACATTTTTCCTCTCTTCTCCCCCTACTCTGCCACAACCCCTGAAGGGTTAAGGGCACCCCACCTCATAATGCTTTTAGTGGTGTGATTATCTCATGTTAATCACACCCCCTGTTGTGTCTTAATGCTTAATTAGACAACAGTGCAAGAGACACTTCCAGCTGTACACATACATGGGGTGTACGTTTTGGATTATAATGTGCACAGAATATTTCCCAATTTGGCTTTCAGTTTGTACAGTATATAAAACCTTCCTGAAAAGAAGACAGATAATTATTTCTACTTCAGGAAACACTGCATCTTCTTACCTCTCATTAGCATAACCACATTCTCACTGGTCTTTTATCAGTTTAATGAAGTCATCTAGACTTCATTTTCACTTTGACTGAAGTAAATTGAACCTACACACTTTCAATTAATTTGCATAGAGCCCTGTGTGTAGCTTAGAAATGAGTGTAAGGCCCAGGTGGGATCATCATAACTCCTGCACAGAACATAAATGTTTAGTTTGGTGGTACAGTAGCAATGCCATAAGCTAAAGTGAGAACAAAATTGGAAAACTTGATAAATTAAGAGAGAATGGTACTAATAAGCCATGGTTATGTCCTAATCATCTAAAATGGATGGAAATATGTTTCATGTTTTCAATTTTCAATTGTTTTAAAGGAAACTGTTAATGAGTAGAAAGCAATTAAGAAGGTTAATTTAGGGACCCAAATTAGGGCCCAGTGTGCCCAATGTTTAAAACATGTTTTATAAAATAAACAAGAATATTTTCCTTCCACGATATGGAGCAAATTGCACTTGGCATGGAGACCTATGTGATGAGCCCAGATATTGTGACGGGATAGCTGAGCAGTGATGATGACATTCCCAGACCAGACAACTGACAGAGACACACAGGCAGGTACTACGGATGAAAAGCGCTCGTGCGCCGTTTTTATTCAGAAATAAATAAAAAGGTTGTACACAAAAACACTGCTCACAGAGCAAAAATAAAAAGGTTTAAACAAAAACAAATCGCATTCACAAACTGACACCAACAAGTACCATGCTGGTGCTTTCCAGCACGAGTAGCAATTGTTTTCTTTTTACGTTCGTTATAGATTCTCGCTCGCTCACGTTCCTCCTTCCAAACATGCACCCCAACCTGCATGTGACCATCTCTGAATTTACAATAAATTATTCACAATCTACACAAGTTTTAGTTTGCATGGCCAGCAGTCAATAATCACAGACTGCCAACCATGCCAGAGCACATTCAAACCAATAACGATAACAAAGAAAAAAATCTTTGTATTTTTAAATAACACAACATACATTCAAATCATACAATAACATCCCCATTTAAATAAACTTACACAATACATTTTAAATCATACACTACATTAAATCACCTGTTTAAATAACCAAAACAATACAGTATTTACAATCCATTTATTTACATGCAGGGCTTTGTCCTGCCCCCTCTAATTATGTGCAGGGCTTTTCTTCTGCCATGCCACAGATATATACCATTACATGAACAATAAAGAGTATCATGCATTATTCATTAGACTTGTATTTGCAAAGCAGTTGTTAAAGACAATGTTTTAAGTTTTTCAGGCTAGACCTGTTGTACAGTATTGCAAGTCTTGTATCTTGCACTGACCTAACGACTGCCAATTTACACGAATGTCACAAGCAATCCGCACGTAGGCACTTTTTAAGTTATGGGACCATAGCCAATATCGAGCAAATGACTGCTCATGCTGGTAGCTTTGATAAAGTATCAGATTCTGTACATCACCTAAACAAATTCAAAGGCAGATGCATCAGTGATGTCTGGTGATTAAAAAGAATACAACTGTATACATCCTCCTGAGACATAAACTAGCAAGGACAAACAACGAACAAACCAGTTTTCTTTAGCAGAATTCCACCTTAATTTTGTATTGTGCTTGGGAAGACTATAAACTTTGCTTTCAACTCATCAAGGATTATATTTCAAAATATTTAGGCCGTTTGTCACAACTTTAGGGTTGGCCTACAGTTGTCTTGGAATACAGCCAGACTGTTTGTGGAGTCAAAGTTGATGACAAATCTCAATGTAACAGAAAGTTGTAACCCAGAGGTCTAATCTGTGGCTTTTTTAAAGCATGTCAGAATTTGTATTGTGTGACCATGGACCTGTAGTTTACATTTTTTAGAAGGTCCTGCTGCTCACAAATCCTTGGGGATTGTGCTCTTTTTATCTAAGAGATTACCTTTAGATAAAAAAAATAAAGTAATGTTTTTGAAATTTGTAATGTATTTAACCCACATGGCAGTGTTGACTGTCATTTGATATGATTTTAGATATATTATTTTGAAGGAGTATCACATGGACCCTCATCACATAAGTGATTTGCATTTAGTTAAACAGAGCAAAAAATAAAAAGGCTCTGCTTTATGATCAACAGCTTAAACGCAATTTATTTGTATTTTTATTCCTTTTAACACTATTTTGACTCTTACATTCAGATCCTTTTCCAAGATAATTTGCTAATTGTCTGCATGACAGCCTTTAGTTCTTAACTCAGATATCAAGTACCTACTTGCAGTGTCAGAAACTAGCTTTTTTCCAAGGCACTTCACTGATTTACCAAGCCAGTTATCTTTCTGTTGCCCAACAACTTGCTGTCAACCTGCTATTACATTTTTTTCTCAACTTGACTTAACACCAATAGACTGTAACCATTGATGTTGTTAACACGTATAGACAACCATCAGTTTATACATAAGAACTAATTAAGCAAATATTATTGTCAATTTGCAGAAACAACGCCTGTGATGAAGGTAAAGTGTACACTGAGGCACATTATTCTGTTTTATTATTATTATTATTATTATTATTATTATTATTATTATTATTATTATTATTATTTTACAATATCAATTTTTAAACATAAATAAGGTAGCAAAAAGCGGTCCAATGATAAAAACAGAATAAACATGTTGATATATTTTATTGGACCAGCATGTAGGTTAAAAAACACTAGCTTTCAACATGCATATACAGTTGTCCCTTCATCATTAAAAAGTGGGTTTGAGAAGAAATATTTTAAAGACATTAAAGAATGCGAGTTGAAAGTGAGTTATAATAGCCTTGGCATCAACCTTATTTAAATGTCTACCACAGAATAGTTAAATAATGTTGGTGTGTTTAAAGTTTTGCTTCATGGTAAATGAATAGAATTTTGGATGCCTGCTGATGTCAGTAAAATGTATAAAAACCTCTGTACAAACACAAACCACTTCCATATTTGTTGAACATGTCATTCAATTAATCTCAGTTAACTGTTTAACTGTATTTTGACTAAACATAATTGATGGCTTGTTACTCTTGTATAGAAGGTTAAATCATTTAATGCTGTTTTACAAATAGAACTGATACACTTGTACCTGTTGGCATGCAGCTGTGTTGGTTGATTTATGATGTACTACAAGGCAATAAATCCTCTGAAATGACCTGGAAATTATTGCTTTGGCATGAACACAGTGGATTCAGGTCATGGGTAATCATTGTTTCCTGTCTGTGGAGGTTATTCAGTTACAGCTCAGCTCAAACTTCGAGGCAGCATTCCTAAGGTTCTAGACCACTAGGCCAGAGCTGGAATCCACACTTATTATCATTTAACTGCTGTTAGTACTTGGTTTAGCTTTTAACACATATCATATTATATGTGTTTCAAAAGTAGTCCTACTGTACATGCTTAATTAAATGTTTCCCTGGCTTTAGTGTTACTACTTTCATTTTTATCAATCCTTCTGTTAACAGCTGCCAACCTTTAACCTCACCTACACGTCATAAATCACTGTACACCATGTCTGTTTCCATGGCTGCATTATACACACTGTATCACCGCTACCTTTTTTTTTAATGAAATGTGCTATTTGGTATTTTATTGCAAATTATATGTAATCTTTAGTGTATCACTTTGTAAGTACAAATGTAGGAAAACAGCTTTGGTACTTGTGCTGGGTCTAGGGTTGCCACCTGTCCGGGTTTGACCCGGACAGTCTGGGAATTGGCATCTGAGTCCAGTTGGCAGGAATTAACAAACCCGGACACCCTAATGTCTGGTTTTAAGTGAAATGCATAAGAAACACCAACCTTCCTTTGACATACCGTATAACTGAACATTTTGGAGTGGAATTTATTTGGGGTTTATTGGCGGTTTGGATTCGATCTCCAATAATATTTCCATAATACTGGTATTATGCAGCACAGGTTAAAGAAGTGCTGGACAAGGGGAAGAATGTGTCGGGTGTCAAAGTGAATATGAGAATGGCAGTGAATGATGAAGCCAGTTTACTTGAAAAAAAAGTTAAAAGCAGACCGGACATTTCCATCAATGGATTTGGAAAATCTGGAATTTATGATGTTATCAGAAACTCTGAGGCTGTGCGAACTGTGCCTGCTACTGTGTTACCTGTAGGACTGTTCTTTTTTTTTTACTGTGCAATTTTTTTTACAAGGTGTTAATTAAGTAGCAGCCCATATTGTTTATGCCAGACTTGTTAGAAAGTCTGTAACAAAATGGTGCAAAATTTGCTTTGGATTCTTATTGTCGATACCTTGTATATACTACTATTAAGACACCCACTGTGCAGGCATTGCAACGTCCCTAAACATGTTAAATTAAAATAAATTAGTTCTGCACAGTATAAAAAAGGCTGATTTTGCCAGTGCTTGCTAGTCTATTAACCAGTTTTATATTTAAAGCGTTTTAGTTTCGGCTTTATTGTTAAAGTTTTCACATATGCAATACTCTCCTACGATTACTAAATGATACTGTGATCATTCCACTGCGTTAATGTTAGTATACCATAGCTAAGTTTTAAAACGGAGAGTTAGCAAATGCCTGTAGTTAAAGTGTATAGCAGTTAGTAATCGTTTCCAATTACTGATATCTTAAAATTGAAGGGCCATATAAACGATAAATATTGTAACTCATTTTTAGAAGGCCTTCTTTGTTGTTCTCCAAGTTGCTGCAGTGACATTGTAGATGCTATAACGAGTTACTGTAAATGAGATACTGTTTTAGCAGACACATTTCATTAAGTAAACATGTATTTGAATGTTTTTTTAAATTAAAAGTAGAAATACAAAACAGACATTTCTTTGTGAACGTGCTAGTGATAAACGCCAATTCAAAAACTGTCAAAATCTACCAAGGTAGCAAATCCGGGAATTTAATACCAGCCAAATTTTCCAGTTATACGGTACATTAGTTGCTTAAAAGATTTCCACTATCTTATTAGAAATGTACTGTTTTGCACTGATCTGTACATTCTAATGTGCCCCCAGCATTTGAATAATGCTTTACATTACATTGATCTGTGTGTGCTTAAATTAAATACATAACCTTTACAATAAAATATGGTTTACTTACAATATATAATGCTAATTTTTGCCATGACACAACGGCTGTAAAATAATGCTGACCATCACAAACAGGCTTTTCAAGCTCAGAAATCCAGTGACGTCTGGAAAAATTATTTGGAAAAAAAAACCAAACAAAAAAAACCACGTAGACAGGATCGTTGCTTCTGAAATTGCATTGATTTGCATGGCATTACTCATCACCACAGCTACTTGTCTCAGGTAACATTATAGCCTCTAGCATATATGATATAGCTACTATTTTTCTGGCTTGCAAGTTCGATTGCTGCAAATATAAAGAGCACAATATTGTGTATTATTATTTATATGTATACTGCATAATTATTTGTTCTGACATCTGGTGGTATTGTGTTAAACTCTATTCCAGTATACTGCTGTTTTGATAGACCTAGGCAAACTGAGAAATATGTCTGGGGTTGGTCTGTGGAAAAGGTGGCAACCCTAGGTATTCATTTGATTTTACTGCTGTACTGTTTAAGCCTTTTGTACATATCTATATTTTTGCATAATGTAATGTGTACAAATGAATTAATTTTATTTTAATATGCCCTCATATTTATTAGTGTTACAGGGTGGCCTGTTTATTTATTTTTGGTACCAAAGTATTTTTTTTATTGACTCCAAGAACCTTTCCTACTTCCCTTCATGTATGAATTTGTGTTTATTTGTGATACACATGATGAATTAATTTTTACTTAACCTTTCCCCCACTTTCCCAAATCACTGCAATGTATTCCCATTCTTGGAGAACAATATAAACAAAGAGAAAATATAAAAGTAAAAGTTTGTATTGTTCATATCTGTGTGTAAAAATCCTTGTCGCTAGTAGTAGCTGCTCAGCTGTATATAAAAGATGGCCACTAGTGACACCTCAGCATATAAGGATGGCTGAAAGTGCCACATCAGCAGAAACAAAATGGTTGCTGACCTCAGAGGTGAAAGGTCATAGCTGATAGATATTTAAAAGTGCGCTTTTCTTTATGTTGTGGTCTTATATATATATATATATATATATATATATATATATATATATATATATATATGGTTACCCTTATTAAAAATGTAGTCGTTACCAATTATTTGTTATTATTTTCTCCCAATTTGGAATGGCCAATTATTTTTTTAGGCTCAGCTCACCGCTACCACCCCTGCGCTGACTCGGGTGGGCGAAGACGAACACACGCTGTCCTCCGAAGCGTGTGCCGTCAACCAACAACTTTTTTTCACATTGCGGACTCATCATGCAGCCACCCAAGAGCTACAGCATCGGAGGACAACACAGCTCTCGGGCAGCTTACAGGCAAGCCCGCAGGCGCCCGGCCAGACTACAGGGGTCGCTGGTGCGTGGTGAGCCGAGGACACCCTGGCCGACCGAAGAGTGGAGTCAGTGACTGCCATCTTTCATTACTGTGCATGGGGTTACAAAGAAAGAAATGTTACATACCTGTGTTGGTTTGTGGAGCTCTGGAGTGCATACCATGGTGTGGTAAATTAATGATGTAGCCAGGACGTGATATAACACATTTGTTTTGCTTTAGTTTTAGGCAGTGTAATTCCCTTTGAAGTATGAAGTAACAGAAAAGACCACACGTTTGCATTTAATTTGAATTGTTTTATTTGGTGTGGCAGTATTGAACAGCAGTACACTGGGTGGACCCCTTCAGTGCTGCATTACATTATCTGTTCCAGGAGTGACGCTGTTCCACCTAAAAGAGAAATTTCATGGGAAGATTATCAAGGCAGAGCACTTAGTTGTTATTACGTGCATCATTTTCATCCCAAAATCCTTGTAAGACCTTCATGGAAGCTGGTCATCCAGAAAGTGGGTGGAGTCACAATACCAGAAGTCATCGCCTTAATACGCTTGGCAATGTGGCAATCGCGGATTGGAGGAAAAGAGATTGCACTCGCTACCGAAGGAGGTGTGACTGAAGGTATATCGGGGGATGTGGCGAAGCGATCTGTTCCTTTGTTATGGTTATGGAAAGACCGCTGAAAGACTATAAATGTAGCGTGTTTGTTTTGTCAGTCTAATAATTGTATAGTTTGTCATTGTTAGATGGCTAAACTATTCGGGAGCTGTTGCGTGAAGTCGGCAGCAAACCCGGACTACGCTTCACCCCTGTGCACAATAACTGTATTTCACCACATGCAATTAAGTACTCACTGTGGACTTGTGATCGTGATCGTGTTTTTGTGTTTGTATGTTTATATGTGTAGTATTTCGCGGCCCGCGGGTGACCCGCAAAAGCGAGTTAGGTTCGGGTCAAAATGTGAACGTTTTCACGGTGTATGGTTCCGGTGCAGTTCAAATAAATTTTAAAAAAATTCCGGTCTGAATTTGAATCATCAAAAACGTTTTCTGTCAGTCAGCGTACTCGTCTGTAACCCTTTCCCAAATAACGTATTAGAAGGTAAATGTACCGGTATTTCCTGCACTAAGCAGGTGTCGATTAGGGAGGAGTCAGCTGACTAAGCAGTGTTGTTCTCGCTTGTTTGATACATCGCAAGATCTTTTTATCACGTCTACTTGGTGATATTAAAAATGTTTGTGAAGGAGGTGAAACAAAAGATAGCGCAAGGATTATATCATGTAGGGGATACTAGTTTGAGAGGTAAATCAGAAGTGTGGAATTATGGAATCATAGCGAATGAAAATAATGAACATGTGACTGGATTCGTTGCTTGTAAAACCTGTCATTATGTTTTTGTGAACGACAGCCACAAAACTGGTACATCATCCCTGCGAAAGCACAGGTGATGGCATGAAAGGAATAGACAGGTATTTTATAGTAAAGTAAGTAGAGCTAGTTAATATGTTACAATGTTAAAACACGCTGTATATCCTTATAAACTCAATCTGTGGAGAATTGTAGAGATATCTGTGTGTGAGTCAGTTGGCACAGGCAGTAGGTAAAAACAAACACTTGCGGGTTTGGGTGGGATTGCAGATCTTAAAGTAGGTCGGGTCGGGGGTAAGAAGACGGTGTTGCAGCGGGTTACGGATTTGGGTCGGGTCCTGTAGTAGCGGGTTGTAGAAATCGGACACGCGCAGGACTCTACTGTGTTGTCTTGTTATTGCTGTGCACTGCAAACCACTTTGCCACAGTCAGTTTCAATTTTGGTTGGGGTGATAATGGTGACCGCAGTGACCTCTCTGTGCACAGCTATATAGTTAATATAGTGGGGGCGTGCCCATTGAAACGGATAGGGTAGCATTGCTTCATTCACTGTAATGTTAACTGAAAACAGTTTTCAATATTCAACGTTCTTATTTATATTTATATACCCCTATATATTGTTAAGAGTATGTGTTTGGTATAAATATTGGTCTAATGTCTCTGTTTTTTGGATTGCGCCAAGGGAGGGACTAGGATGGGCCAGAGGTATACAAGAACCAGATAAGTGATTCAAAAGAGGGTTTTTTTTTTTTTTTTTGTCTGAGCTGAAACCTAGTAAGCCTGTATAAAGATTAATTAAGCTGCCGGGTGATTAAACTAGACCTATTGGTTGGTATTTTTTGTGGTATATTTTTTGTTTGTTTTACAGTGGAGAGTCAATTATCCAAGTATCAAAGTATAGAAACATTTTACTAAGTCTTTGAATTTTAATGATTCCTAAAGTTGTACTGAATTGTATTCTTTGATTTTCAAAGTTTGGTATATGGTACGTTTAATTACAGTACTTCATTACCTTAACTGTAAGTGTTAAAGTTTTACTGAATTGCATTAATCTTTAATGATTTGTAAAGCTTTGTAATTGTGTATGCTTAGTGTGATAGAATAGGTTAGTAGCTATATATCATCAGGGCCGGATTAACCTTTTGTGGGCCTGGCACCAAAGAGATTTGTGGGCCCCCATTTGTGGAACCACTGTAAAAGCCAGGAGATCGACACAGAAGTTGTCTTTGACACATCACGTTTTTGAGCGCCGCTTAAATATTTGTTCATCATTTTCTTAGTCTAGTTCATCCTCTATGCTTACTGTCCCGCTCTGCCTCTCACCCGCACCTGCAGCACTGCGTGCACAGGCAATGTACACCGGTGTATTACACTCAAAACACGCACGCAAAAAAACACTCTGGGGAGTATTTTTAGTGGACGTTCAAAACACTCACTTTAAAAACACTCTAAACAAATCGAATTAACTAACATAACAATGTACAAATAGAAACTGTAACTGTACAAACTAGGGATGCCGAATACCGAATCTACAAAAACTGTCAAGAAAACTGAAGGAAACTGTTGAATGAAAAACTGACTGGCAGACACTAACAAAGGACGTGCACAATTTATAGTTGAGCCTTTTAGTTCATAGTACTTTTTATTACTGAATGGAAATATATCCCTAAATAAGATTTTTGTTTGAAACACACAATTTACCGCTAGCCCCCTCCCACCCACAACAGAAATGTCAAAGTACAGAACAGTTTACTTTACCTGTACAGGAAAGGACAGCTGCATCTTTGCCATAACCCTCTATTTTCTTTTATGACGATTCAACCAGTGTCAACTGATCTGAGAGCTATGGGGAAAAAATTACAGTGAGTGACCTGAATCTCCCTGCGAAATAAAACCCACCTTGATTTAAATGCACCGTGTGTGTAACACCTATCAGATAGACTACAAAATAGTTTTAAAATTATTTTAATAACACAGCAGTTCCCAAATGGTTCAACTTGTATTGTCACATTACAATAACGTAAAATGTCAATTACTAAAGCATATTGTTCAACAACATCTTGCACGTCTGACAGTTGTAAAGTTGCACCAAGTTTTTTTATTTTTTTAATCTCGGTGTGATCTCTAGAACACGTTTCACAGACAAAGCAACAAAGCACAAAAGTCTACAACAGTTTGCCGTTACTATATATTACAGGTTTACTGCATAACTTTACTCTATGAAGTGTGATGTGACTGTGCTGTGTTGCATAAGGGGGCTGTATGTTTACATTCAGCAGCTGCGTGACGTGTTTATTATTATTATTATTATTATTATTTATTTCTTAGCAGACACCCTCATCCAGGGCGATTTACAGTCGTTTAGTGCGTGCGCCACCAGTAATTTAGGGAGTTGAGAGCTGCGACACACGTTCATCAAACGTGTTCTTGTTCTTGAATACCTGTTATTAAATACAACAGTTACGTTCAATACCGGATCCATGTCTTTTATTTAAAGAAGAACTGCACACATTGGAGGGATGTATTAAAATGGATGTGCGTCTGGGCGGATATATAGGATTCGGATTCGGTTCACCGAATCCTAAGTATTAGACCGAATCTTAACCCTGCGAAAAAAAAAAAGTAGGTATTCGGACCGAATCCTGGATTCCGTGCATCCCTAGTACAAACGCACTGTATATCAAAATACGGAGTAAATACAAAGCAAACAAAAAATAAAAATTACCAAAATTAACTATATACACATTAAAGAAAAAAAAATACTGCATCCAGAAACACACACACACACACACATACAGACACATCAGTAAAGTAAATTGGAATCTATGACTAACAGATGACCTGGTTTGAATTCTTTTGAGCCAAAAACAACAATCATTCTCGAGGGATTACAAATGTTTTCGATATACATGTTTTGAATGTTATCTTGTTTAATAAAACTTTTTTTAATGAACAAAAATAAGTTTAATATTATAACAAATATTAACATACTGATGTACATAAGAACATAAAGTTTACAATCGAGAGGAGGCCAAGGATCCCAGGGTGTCGGCTTCAACAACATTATTGGGGAGTTGGTTCTAGACCCTCACAATTCTCTGTGTAAAAAAAAGTGCCTCCTATTTTCTGTTCGGAATGCCCCTTTATCTAATCTCCATTTGTGACTCCTGGTCCTTGTTTCTTTTTTCAGGTAGAAAAAGTCCCCTGGGTCGACAATGTCAATACCTTTTAGAATTTTGAATGCTTGAATCAGATCGCCTCTTAGTCTTCTTTGTTCAAGACTGAACAGATTCAATTCTTTGAGCCTGTCTGCATACGACATGTCTTTTAAACCCAGGATAATTCTGGTCGCTACATGCTGATAAAATGTGTCTATTTTGTGTCTCACCTTTGTAGTTTGTACATTAGTTGGCCATCTGTAATGAAAAAACGCTGGCATTGTCTCTGAAAATTAGCCTTTCTTCCAATGTACCCTTTAAGTGCATATGGGTATTTCCTGTTTGATACATAACTGAATATTAATTGAAAGTTGGTATCTCCTTTTCCAACAGGTCTACCCATCGTGTTGAAACTCTCTGCACGTGGTTGGATTGTGATGTTGCACATAATATCAACAATAAACCTGAGGCAGGATTACTTTCTGTTTAGTTAGCTAAATAGTAAATAGCGCTAACACTTTTATTCAAATACAGAAAGTCTTGTTTAGACAAATTTAGGTTAGCAGTATTACTACACACACGTTTTACGCATGTTTAGAAGAAAATATATAGACTGCTAACAACAAAATACATTGAAATAAAACTAATAGGCTAAATGTATTATATTTAGCTGTTTTTATTTATTGTAATAGTATACAGTGTGTATTGATATGATTGTGTTCGAGGGGAGTGTTTTCAGCATATGTAGTGTTGTGGTCTTGAAAGGGAGAGTTTTGAACGTGAATTCAAACAGAAGCAGAGTGTTTTGAACATACGCTCATTACACTCTAGAGTGTTATCAACTTCAGTCACTCCCTTTATCCAGACTGGTTTTCCGTCCTCTCTCTCTCTCTCTCACTTCCCTTAGCAGAGGCTCCAGGGGGGATAACAACAGTGGATAAAACACTTTGCTAGCGGTTATAATTGTGGTTGCCTCCTTCTCTCCCTCATAGCGAGTCTGTAGCCCTTATATACTGCCCCGCCCTCTCTTGCTTCTGAGAATCCGGTTGGCAGAAACCTCTCGTTAGCCTTCGACTCTCGCCCAATCAGCGTTCTCGCCACCTGTCCATCAGAGGTCCTCTGACGATCTTAAAGGGGCCTCCAGCCCTCCCGAGGTCGTTACAATATAAACACACATTTTCTGTTGAAATGTATCGCAATGTGTACACTTAAACATATTTAGGTCGTTATGGGCCCTTCCGAGTGTGGTCCCGGCACCGTGGTGCCATTATAAACCCAGCCCTGTCAGTGGGTACTAAGTACTTGTGTATGTTAACTTTTTATTCTATACATTATTAAAGGTACAGTAAGTGTTATTAATACCTGTTTGATTAAACATACAAATCGATTATGCAAACAAGTATTGGTCTGTGGCAGAGCAGGAGCTGTGCTTTTAAATAAGTGTAGTCCTGGGAGCTAAGATGGCTGCCCAGGACAAAAACTATATTTCTTAGCAGGTTGCACTCCGACTAGCTCAGTGCTGCCCAAACACGGTCCTGGAGAGCCCCTATCCAGTAAGTTTTGTAGGTCACCCTAAATCGCTAATTTCTAAAGACTGAGAACACATGGAAGTTATTGATCAATTAAGCAAATCATTTGTTCAATTAAGGGAACTCTGGTCATTGGGCCAGTTTACATCCTGGGAAAATGTCACGACTTACTTGTTTACTGTCATGACTTATTTAAGGTGGTACGGTCTGGATTACAATTTTAATTAGTTTTGGTTTATGTTTAGTTTGAATACAAATGTAATACATTATACAAAAATCAAATACAACATGAAGTTTCAACGCAGGAATTGTTAAATTAAACAAACCAAAACTATATAAAATTATAATTCAGCTGTACCACCTTAAATAAGTCATGACAACAGACAGATAAGTCATGACATTTTCCCAGCATGTAATCCAGGCCATTGAGGGCTGAAAAGGGTAGTTCATTTTTTGTACAAATGATCTCTAAATTATCTCTCAATTACTTAATTTAGCAAATCACCTGCATAATTGATCACGATGAAATTGGTCCAGGTGTTAAGAAATTAATGATTAAAGGTTACCTATAAAACCTGCTGGATAGGGGCTCTCCAGGACCGGGTTTGGGCAGCACTGGACTAGCTGGACAGCAATTAGCTGGGATTTAGTTCACCTGATGCTAATCAGGCCAGGTATTTAAGGGCACTGCATAGGTGGTCTCTTTGTCTTTGCTCCAGCCAAGGCCTGTATGTGTGTAGAGACCCGGCTGCTGTTGTTAAAAGGTATGAAAAAAATAATATATATATATATATATATATATATATATATATATATATATATATATATATATATATATACTGTGTGTGTGTGTGTGTGTGTGTGTGTGTGTATATATCTATCTATCTATCTATCTATCTATCTATTTGTGTTTTGTTGAATAAATGTGTTTTGTGGTACCGATAAGCAGCTTATCTGCCCGGGTTATAGTTATGAACCTCTTTGTGTAAAGTGTTAGTTAGTGCTAATGAAAGAGCTAGGTTTTGTGTTGTGTTTTATTTTGTGTTCTTTGATTATAATAAATACGCACATTGGCACTTAAACCTGCCATCTCTGCTTCTGAGTCTCTGCATTGCCACCTAAAAGCCTCTGCACCTATGCTATCCTGCAACACGATGCCAATTCGTTTGGATAATTTACTCTACTGTATTTATTCTTTGTTCCTGTGTTTTGGTCCTTCTCCTGACTGGCTAGTTTAAATAAAATTATATAATTATTATTATTATTTTTTTTTCCCCATCTCTGGTTGTTTGACTCCATCCTTGGAACCTACTGCCTTCACTGCATCAGTAAGCTGCTCATCTCTAAACATAACACCTAGCAAACAAGATTGAGAATACCTATCTCACAATCACTAGCAAACAGGTGTGATTAATCGATTTAATAGATAGGATGATTAACTGATGTCAAGATTAAAACCTCAACCTTATTGTCCATATTTCCAAAGCATTTACACCAGTCTTAAACTATGTTCTATTTTTTAAAAAGTTTTTTCCATTCCATTTTAATGTTACAAAATAAATTGCTTATTGCAATAAATAAAAAGTGTGTTTTAAATTACCATATGAATGCATCATACTGTGGCAGGGCACAAGGCTGGCACCGGCCTGGACACCCTGCCGTCTGGTGCCACCTGGCCCCAAGGTTGTCTCTTGGTGTGTTGGTCCTAGGTCTCATGTAAGGGGTTACCCCTGGGCTTTTGAAAGGGGGTGCCTGTTTAACTCCCTTTCTACCCCTAAGCCAGAGTGATTTTTCACATATACAAAACATGGGAGTTAATTAAAGAGTAGAGTATTCAATTTGAAAATATGCCCCCTTGAATTATATTACTTACTTGCTTTGGAAATAAATCCCTATACTGCATTCTTTGTAGATTTTTTTTTATTTGTATTTATTTCTTGCAACAATGAACAATGTTATTTAGTAGTCTTTTCAAGTACAAAGACAAATGTTTTAATGCATCTTTAATGTTATATTCTTCATAGTTTACCTGACAAGATGACAAGAGTGCACCGGTTACTTAGCTTCTGTCCTTTAACACCAGATGTTTCCATTGTTGCGCTAGTTGTGTATTAAACATCAAAGGGTGTGATGTGTGAATACAGAAAGTCATCTTCAAATACATGAAGACCTAACAAAGTGTCTTTACAAAAAGACAGGTGATCTTTAACAAGTCATTTAAAAAAATTGTTCCTTTTTTTCTTTTGTCGCCTTATTACACTGTACTTGTCCTTAGCAGCTCCCATGTAAAAAAAAAAAAAAAAAAAAAACCAGCAGAAGTGTCCCAGATCAAACATTTGTTTTTCAAAGAAATGTGTAGTGCATTTCAAAGTTTAGTGCCAACATTGTGAGCAGATCAATTAGCGCTTCATTTTGCCATATAGACATAACATAGGTAATGTGCTTTGCTCTCTCTGTGAACCAGGAAGCCTGACTATAGATAAAAGAATAGGGGCTAAGAGCTGAGCAAGGAACAATGCAGTTTGTTAACCCAGGAGAAGTGCTGCAGTGAAGGTCTGACACACCTGCTTTCCTCCTCATTTTACTCACAATATGTAAAGACCCCAAAGTTTGCCTTTTCATCATGGGTTCAACATATCTGTGGGCCGTTTATATATCAACACCTTGCTTAGACAGTATATTAAAAGCATATGACCTCTTTAATCCCCTTCCTATGCTCTGGTGTTCCACTGTACCATGAAGACCTCCAGTATATAGGGACAGTAAAATAAACACAAGCCATTTTAACAGGAGTTAACTTCTGTAGCAGGTAATTGGTTAAACAAAGGTAAATCTTGAAAGATGATAAATTCAGTTACTGAATCTTTTAGTGCTATATCCACTATGGTTTTCTGAAATTCCTTCTTATCAAAGAACCACACCTTCTTGGAAGCTGATAGGCATCGTAGGAATAAATTATCTCAATACATCTAATAAATTTTTCCTGTGAAGTTTGGTTGTCTTTAAAAAACAATAATTTGAGTTTAGCAAGTAGCACTGCAAGATGTATTTGCTTTTTCATTTGTATAACACTAATAAGGATTCTGTGCTCTGTGGTAAAATATGTTATCTAAATAACTGGTTACATCCAATATTGTACCACTTGAATACCATACAATCTAGTCAGAAAAATCATACATCCACACCCAATATTATAATTTTTATAGACTGACTTGCCTGCTGTTTTTGATTTAACAGTCAGGAAATCAGTATCATTATGATCAGCAGGTAACCTATGTTTTAGAATGACATTTTTGAATACCAAACTGCCACAAAGAGCTATGCTGATAAATGTATTTTCATTCTTGGCCAAAAAGGAGAAACAATTTGAAAAAGTGAAGCAATGTCAAAGTGCAGAGATTCACGTCAACAAGTACAGTATGCAAGCACCATTTTCAACGAGGGGAACATGGCTGTTGCCGTTTATGTGAATATTTTGAAAACAAATGTGAAGCCATCTGTTCAGAAACTATTCAAGACAAGACACACATCTCTCAGCAGGAAAGCAGCCCCAAGCAAGAAGCTGACTGACGTTTTAATAAATAAATACTAAGGGCAATCAGTTGAACTTTAGGTGATACTCATTTAAAGAGGAAGCACTAATACACATCTAGCAATACTAAGGTTTTTTTTTTTTTTTTTTTTTTTTTTTTTTAATCAAATGTAACTTTTTAACTGGACAAATTTAATCAAAACATAACAGCATGGAAACTAGTCTTTGGTGGTTCACCAGAGAAAAGCTTAAATAAACTTTATTAAGGAAAACAAATTATATTAAAGTTTTTGCAACCTTCTCATTTTTTTATATTTACTCAACAAAGCCAACGTTTTTATATATGAGGGATACTAATTACACAACCTTGCTACTGTAAAACCAGTAACAATTTGGCTATTACCATCAGTTCACCCAGAATTAATAATTGGGAATGAGTTGGACTATTTGAAGTTTTTGATGAGTAAATCACAGTAAATTATTGTATCACGTACATAAGGAGCCAAACTAAAAAAAAAAAGTCACTGAGAAAATACACACCACACAAAAATATCACTTATTTTTTTTTTTAAATATGTCCGAATACCTTTTTAAGTGGTATGTTAAATTTCCAATATCACATAAGGAGTATGTAGTTACTAAGTAACCACAGGTGTAATAAGTGTGTAATAATCAATTCTCCCTTAGTTTAAATAAAGATTCCTGAGTACAGCTGAAGTGTGTGTGCATCAGAGCAATTGAAGTGTTACCCATGGAAATAGATGACAATATTGAAAATAAGATATCTGTATTTTGCATGTTCAGATGTAGCAACGTGAAAAAAATACATTTCAGTATTATTATTATTATTATTTATTTCTTAGCAGACGCCCTTATCCAGGGCGACTTACAATCGTAAGCAAATACATTTCAAGTATCACAGTACAAGTAATAATACAATTAAGGGCAAGATAAATACAATGACTTTGGTTCAAGCAAGTACAAGTGTGACAAAATACGATTCAATAATACAGCAGATAACAGTGTCAGTGATAGTTACATCAGGATATGATTAAATACAAAATACTACAGATTAAACACTTGGCAGATTACAGTACTCTGAAGTACAGGATTAAATGCAGTAAAATAGGGGGCAGATAAGAGCAAGTAAAGCGCATTTAAGGAAGGGTGATAAGTGTCCCAGGGGAAAAACAGAGGAGTTCTACAGGTGCTTTCTGAAGAGGTGAGTCTTGAGGAGGCGCCGGAATGTGGTCAGTACTGGGCAGTCCTGACATCTGTAGGAAGGTCATTCCACCACTGCGGGGCGAGGGTGGAGAAGGAGCGGGCTCTGGAGGCAGGGGAGCGTAGAGGAGGTAGAGCCAGTCTTCTAGTGCTGGCGGAGCGGAGAGGTCGAGTGGGGGTGTAGGGAGAGATGAGGGTCTGGAGGTAGCTGGGTGCAGTCTGGTCAAGGCATCTGTAGGCTAGTACAAGAGTCTTGAACTGGATGCGAGTGGTGATCGGGAGCCAGTGGAGTGAGCGGAGTAGTGGAGTTGCGTGGGAGAAGCGAGGCAGAGAGAACACCAGGCGGGCAGCGGAGTTCTGGATGAGCTGGAGCGGACGGGTGGCGGACCAGGGAGGCCAGCCAGGAGGGAGTTGCAGTAGTCTAGGCGGGAGAGTACCAAGGCCTGGACCAGGAGCTAGGTGGCGTAGTTATAAAACAAGTTTTCATGACGCTTTCTTATTGGCAGCTCATTTTTAAACAATATTTTCTTTGCCTCAAGCACAGTACAGTACAGAACTGCTACTAAACCTAAAAAACCTGCCCTTTTTAGATAAATATTAAAAAAAAAAAACTGTTCAGTGGTTAGTGTAATTTTCTGATATATCCGTACACCGGTTTAATCACTCTGATGCACCACATACTGTCTGGTCATCCCTGTAATGAGATAGTTGTTTTACATGCTCATAGGGATAATGCATACTTTTCTCGCTGCTCCAGTATCGGTACTTACAGTGGCTCTCAAAAGTATTCACCCCCCTTGGACTTTTCCACATTTTATTGTGTTACAACATGGAATCAAAATGGATTTAATTAGGAGTTTTTGCTTCTGATCAACACAAAAAAGTCCATAATGTCAAAGTGAAAAATAAAATCTACAAATTGTTCTAAATTAATTACAACTATAAAACAGAAAATAATAATTGATTGCATTCACTCTCTTTGCTATGACACACCTAAATAAGCTCTGGTGCAACCTATTGTCTTTAGAAGTCACATCATTAGTTGAATGGAGTCCACTTGTGTGCAATTAAGGTGTTTCACATGATTTCAGGTTAAATACACCTGTCTCTGGGAGGTCCCACAGTTGGTTAGTACATTTCCTAACAAAAACTACATCATGAAGATGAAAGAACATTCAAAGCAAATCCGGAATAAGGTTCAAAAAGTATCCGGATGAGAAGGTCATGATTCAGGGAGGTCACCAAGAGGCCTTTGGCAACTCTAAAGGAGTTACAGTCTTCCACGGATGAGCTGAGAGACACTGTGCATATGGTAACAATAGCCCGGGTGCTTCACAAGACTTGCCTTTATGGGAGAGTGGCAAAAAGAAAGCCATTGTTGAAAAAAACTCACATCAAATCTCGGCTAGAGTTTGCCAGAAGGCATGTGTTACTTGTATTGTAACGCTTGAAATGTTTTTGCTTACAATTGTAAGTCGCCCTGGATAAGGGCGTCTGCTAAGAAATAAATAATAATAATAATAATAATAATAAATGTGGGAGACTCTGAGACCAAGTGGAAGAAGATTCTATGGTCTGATGAGACCAAAATAGAGCTTTTTGGCCTCAATGCTAAGCGCTATGATTGGCGCAAGCCTAACACCACACATCATCCTGAGAACACCATCCCTACCGTGAAGCATGGTGGTGGCAGCATCATGCTATGTGGATGCTTCTCTGCGTCAGGACCTGGAAAGCTCGTGAAGATAGAGGGCAAAATGGATGCAGCAAAGTACAGAAAAATCCTGGAGGAAAACCTGCTGAAGTCTACAAGAGACCTGGGACCTGAGATAAGATTCATCTTCCAGCAGGACAATAACCCCAAACATACATCCAAAGCCACACTGGAGTGGCTTAAAAACAAAAAGGTCAATGTCCTGGAGTGGCCCAGTCAAAGCCCGGACCTCAATCCAATTGAGAATATGTGGAAAGAGTTGAAAACTGCTGTTCACCAAAGGTCCCCATTCAACTTGACGGAGCTTGAGCAATTTTGCAAAGAAGAATGGGCAAAAATTGCAGTGTCCAGATATGCAAAGCTGGTAGAGACTTATCCAAATAGATTCATGGCTGTAATTGCTGCCAAAGGTGCCTCTACCAAATATTGACTTAAGGGGGTGAATACTTATGCAATCAATTATTTTCTGTTTTGTATTTGTAATTAAGTTAGAACAATTTGTAGATTTTATTTTTCACTTTGACATTATGGACTTTTTTTTGTGTTGATCAGTGGCAAAAAACTCCTAATTAAATCCATTTTGATTCCATGTTGTAACACAATAAAATGTGGAAAAGTCCAAGGGGGGTGAATACTTTTGAGAGCCACTGTATTAACACTACATTCCTCTGCATACTTCACATAGCAACACGCAGTATACAGTAGGCTACTAGCTCTGCCTTAGAGGTCTTCATGGGTGCAAAATAACAAACCCGATCCAACCCGGAACCGCCATCATTTTTACTCGACGCGACCCGGACCAAAGTAAAACTCATAAAAATAGAACCTGAAAAATAAAGGTTCATGTAGGGGACGGTTTAGCCGGTGTCCCGACATGTTATTCAAAATCTTTAAAAAGTCCAGTTTTTCAGCCGCTTCATGTAGCGCGACACACTAATACATGGGTGGCCAAAGTTGGCCCTTCCAGTCCTGGTGTTTGTTCCAACTGTTCTATAATGTATAATTAAACCTACATCCAGACCCTTGAAGTAGTTCATTATCTTGTTTTACCTGTTAAACCTGGAGTGGAATGGCCGATAAATATTTAGTTCTTTGTGGCGCTAATGAGCTTCCGTATACAAGTCCAGCTACATCCAGATTTATTTTGGGAGAATGGCTCAGCAACTTTGTAACTACACCCCCCCAAAAAATAAAGAACCACCATTAGTCTTCCAGTATCCCAAGATCCACTGCTTAAGAAATGTTAACTGATCCAAAGAAATGTCTTTGGAAATGGGATAATTGTTTGTAAACATCAGCAATAGGCTCAGCTCTGTGATTAAATTCAGTAGGTGTTTTTTTTTCCTTTTTTTTTTAGAAATGGTCAGTATGATTCACTACTAAATACCTATTTACTATGGCATTACAAGTATATTATTTATTACATATAACATTTTACAAATCTACACATTTTACATAATTTTGTTAGATTATGCATTTTATTTACAGCTAATTTAATACTGAAAACAAATTATGTACCATTACAAATATTCTCGTTGATGCATTTTAATTTAGCATATCTTAGTAAACCACATTTTCCTAGTGTTACAGCTATGATGCATGGGACATCAATTGCAAATGATACCATTAGCAAAACATCACACAAAAATACATTTGTTTATTCTATGTCATTGGTTTCAGTAGTTCTTATACGGTCTCATTGATTAAATACTGTGCTCCACTACCAGCATCTCTCACACGCTTTTCAGGAGGCCTGTATATTTCAGTATTATTGAAGTTTTAGTGGCATCTCCTCCTGCTTTCATCTCAGCAGTCCACATTTGAAAAACAAATCATAGATACCATTTTTCTATGCATTCCGCCCACTTCTCTTCTTCATCCTCAGAAATATGTAAATGGCTGTGCCGTGCGTTATAGTTCGATTTTTTTTGGACAGGTAATGCACAAGCTACCCCAAACCAATTCAATACATATTATTGTGTGATAATATATTCTGGCCCATATATTATTTTATTTATAATTTACAGTTGTTTCTGAAATGGAATGTGTATCTGTTTCTCTCTTTAGATAATAGCATAGAAAACGAATTGGGTGGGTGCAAAACTTGAATATGATGCATTGTAAAATACACAACTAATAACATAAAGCAAGGAAGTAGAAAATACCATACTTTCTAAAATATTTATACCAAATCAGTGTAAATTTACAGTGTAGGGAAATATACTGACAAAACATACAATAATGATTTTTTTTTCAAAATTGTTTAAATTGTTTAAGCAGAGGTTTGTAATAGCTATATACTTTTTTATTTCAGTGATTTTGGTAAAGTAGGTTCTCAGATCAGCTCAATCATCCAAGTAAAGCAGATTGCAAGTCTTGCACTATCAGCATGCATAATTATCTTCATTTTACTGGTATGCGGAACACTGGGTGCTATTTACAAATGTCATAACATTGCAGTTACTGATGATTCATTGCACTGATAACAATTATTACCTTTGAAGTGTAAAGAAAATAGGCTAAACAATGAAAATGATTGTTTTAGGAATAGAATACTTGTTGTACTGTGCAAGATCCAGGTCAGTAATATGTGTTCTTCCTTTCGGAAGCATGCTGGGAGCTCATGACAGTAATAATTTGAATGATGACACTGTATACAAGGTACAATTAGCAATTTTAAAGCCATCCCCAAGCAGGGAAACTGCTATGCTTCTATGAGTGTACTTCATGAGGTTACAGCACAGACAAGCTCCTGTCTACCGGACTCATGAAGTAAAACAGAAATTAACAGGCGTATTGATTTTTTTCCCCCACCAAATTTTTGTTTATGTGGTCATTAATATATTTTTGTGTAAAAGATTACAAAAAGAAAAGAAAAAAAAGTGTATTTGTAAATAGAGCAGTAGATTTCAGTTTCAATTATTTCGCATTATTTATAATTTGAGTTTTTGTTAAATATGCTGAGTATGTCTTTTGATATACTGCCCCTGGTATCAGAACCAGCCCAGTTCTGATTGGCCTAATAATCATTTCACCTTTATGACAATGTTGAGATTGAGTGCAATGCAATGTTAATTCATTGCTGTTTGTTTCTGTCGACCGCAGATGAACCTCATGGTACAAGTTTTGGATACTGACTAACTCTGGCCCAGTCACACTGATGGAAACAGTGAACAATGTTAGAGATGGGTTTTGAACATAATGGCAAAATGGAAGGACGTGACTTAATTATACAATTGGGGGGAAAAAAATTGATGTAGATGAATTTATTATATTTGTGTATTGGCCGGTTACACATTGGATTGGACATTGTAGATGGAACTGGTGCCAGACCTAGTTTGATATTAAAATGATATGAGATTGTGTTTTAAAGACTGGTTTCATAGTGGAGATGCAACCATGGTGTCGGTGACAATAAAATGATCCAGTAATCTAACACAAAAGATAAGGAGCCATGCTTCCAGGAAATATTTCTCCCGTCAAGGTTCTCTGTACGTTTCCCATAAGAATACCATGTTCTTCTGTACTTCTGTCGATTAGCTTCTTCATCATTTGTACATATTTTTCATGTCTGTTGCTGGCATCTTTGTATCTTGTCATTTATAGTGAAATTATCAGTACTGAGATTGGCTGTAGGTCAGGGGCATCATTTCAGAAATATTCTTCGGGAGGGCGGGGGGAAGTTGTGTCAGCATTGAACATTCTCTGTCCCAAATAGTATCGTGAATGAGAAAAACCAGGCAGTTATTGGACCGTTTTACAACGAGATCGCGTGCTGCGCTTTGTCAACGTTATTCTTATACTTAAAATTTTTTTACATTTTTTTTTTAAAGAAAACCGGAATTTAAAGAAATTTCAAGAATCTAAAATCAAAATAGGGTCAAATTGAAATCCGAAAATGCACAGCACAGCCCTACACGTGAGCCTAAATCGCATTTTCAAATCTATAGTACCTTTTCTTTAGAGCATAGATATATAAATCATTTTACCTGGGCATACACAATATTAATGGTTTCTTCCGCAAGTGAGGGGGGCATATAGACCCTCCGGCCCAATAGCAAATGGCGCCCCTGCTGTAGGTGGTAGCACATGATGGATGCTGCCTTGTGCATGTGCATTACCTGGAAGCACCTTGTTTTGTGACTGGGTGTGACACATGAGTTACAGGGCTGAAAGACTTTACACTGTAGAAGAACATAAGAAAGATTACAAACGAGACTCTTCTTGTAAAGTATACATTCATTTACCATAGTGTGCTATGGTTTTTATGAAGCTGTACAATACCTCCTTGTCATTTACCATGCTTGCACCATATTTTACTCTTTTCTGTGCTTCTACCACGATTTTTAAGTGTGATAAATCATTTTTTGAATACCTGTCTGTGATTGAATCCCCTGTGGTTTGGCTTTACTACATTGAAATCACATAACATGCTGTATTATAAGCGGCTGCAGAAGTATGTGCAGAATTTCGGCTTTGTGCAGTAACAGGTCTTCTCAGTTGCAGATGGCTTATTGTTTTGCCCCTAGCTTTGAACCCAAACTGGAATTCATTGCATGCTGCTTCCAAAATGTCGCGTAATTGTTACAAATGGTGCATAGGTTCTGGATAACAAGGAACTAGATATGTAACTATTGTCACCTTCATTGAAATGTTGCCTTAAGGTTGGATTGCTAGAACCCATTTGTTAGAAAAAAATGTTAAATAAAAATGAAAAATCAATGCCAATAAATTCAACAAATATTGAATTTGTTCTTGTTGAATTACATTAATTAACGGTTTAGGGAGTGTATGTACGGTTTGCATTGTATTATTAATCAGGGATCAACCAAGGCCAGGTAATGGAGGACAATTGCCGCCCCTAAATGGAGATACAGTTGTAATGGAGACAACATATTCATTTACCCTAGTTTTGAAAAAAAAAAAGGAAAAATAATAGCTATTGTGTTTTTTAGATTTTTTTCTTTTTTTTTTCTTTTACTTACTGTAAAAACCGGTGTATAAATTGCACCGTTGTATAAGTCCCCCCCCCCCACACACACACACTTTTTTTAGGACCCCCTAAAAATACCTAGAAAAAATTATAGGAGGGTGTTCTGTCTTAAAACTGCCAATCACCAATCATGAAAAAGTTGATTTCTAGTACAATAAGTAACTTGCTCACTAATATATCCAAAAGGATACATTGGCAGCAGTGTGGAGTAGTAGTTAGGGCTCTGGACTCTTGACCAGAGGGTTGTGGGATCAATCCCAGGTGGGGGACATTCCTGCTGTACCCTTGAGCAAGGTACTTTACCTAGATTGCTCCAGTAAAAACCCAACTGTATAAATGGGTAATTGTATGTAAAAATAATGTGATATCTTGTAACAGTTGTAAATCACCCTGGATAAGGGTGTCTGCTAAGAAATAAATAATAATAAAGTCTATGATTTTATGCCAATGCATAGGTTACATAAATTCATTTTTTTTGTCACTCTGTGATAATCCTATTGAAATAATAAAGAAATGCATTCAGGTTTCAATTACCGTTCAAGGTAAATGCACCCCCTAATCCTAATCCTAATCCTGTGGTATAATGCATTGCTGTTAACTACAACAATTCCAATTTATCATGCCAAAAAGCAGTATCCTACAGTAGTGATGACAAGATGTAGCCTTCCATTAAACAATTATAGAAAACTGCAAGTTCTCAACCCTAAAAAAAGGAACATTTATTATGTAGGACAAGGCAGTAGCTATGCGCCGTTTAATCTGTCAGGACTAGAAATACACTCATGTAAAAAGTCTCTGATCTCTATTTTTCACAGTTGCTTTGACCCTGATAATGCCTTCCTGCTGGATAACAGATTAGCACCTGCAGAGCAAGAATTATTGTTGTAATGGTCATACCTCCCCAATATCAAATAGCTGCTGAGTTGAAAGAGGCTCCATTTTTACCAAATTCATCACATGCACATATCTTAGTCACACCATCAAAATGTTTTTATAAGCAAGACAATGGCATTAAAGTTGAGGCTTATCTTTAAGATTGTGTAACGTTGTATGGAAGGGTTAGTTAATGGAGTTAAGATGTGATGAGGCAATTAGTTTAATAAAACCTACCAGCCTTAAAATAAAAGGTTAACATTGCAAAGTAATGTTAAACTGTAATCATAAATGTTTAAAACGGAATTGATTCTTAAATGTGTATTAACCTAAAATAGATATGCACTATGCCTGTGCAAAGCTATACAGTCAAGAAACACAGTGGTGACCAGCTCATTCAAAATTAAAAGCATAAATGCTCAATTTATAACAGCCAATCAGAAGGATTTTCATCAGCAATGATCAATTATAAATGGTAATGATAGTATGGAGATATAGGCATTCGATCTGAAATCTTATTACAGCTGTGAAATATAAAGAGAACAGTTTTTTAATTCAGAATATGCAGGTGTTTACAAATAATTCTAATACCACCGTGTAACAATTTTTTTTTTTTTTTGGTTCCTGGGTAGTAAGTGTTATTTCCTAATTGCTTATGCCTCAGAAGTATAGAAAATGGCTATTATTCCCCACAAACTTTGCTTTTGTGACCAGGACAGTGATATTTTGAAATTTACCTATTTTCCAGAACTTTCCAGATAGATTCAGTGCTGAGTAAACTTGGAGTAACTTCTAGAACTTTCTAGAACTTTCCAATAATATAAATAGTAGTATAAATACAGGGGCCTTAAGCCCACCAGTTCAGTTTAGTTCCAGCTGCCTAAGTGGATACATATCTGCATTTTTCTGAGATGGCATCAAGGTCATAGGAGACCTCAAAATGGTGGCATTCCTGATGGGTATCCAAGGCGGTTTTACCAAGTTTCCCTGCTATCTTTGCCTTTGGGACAGCAGGGACACCAAGGCGCACTACCACAGGCGGGACTGGCCACAGCAGACCGAGTTCTCTGTGGGGAGGAACAACGTCAAGTGGGAGCCACTGGTGGACCCCCAGAAGGTGTTGATGCCACCACTGCACATCAAATTGGGCCTTATGAAACAATTTGTCAGAGCTCTAGACAAGGAGTCGGCAGCCTTCAAGTACCTTCAAGACTTCTTCCCTAAGCTGTCTGAGGCAAAGGTCAAAGCCGGTGTCTTCGTCGGACCACAGATAAAGAAGATCCTGGAGTGCAATGAATTCCCCAAGAAGCTCACTAGTAAGGAGAAAGCGGCTTGGAACAGCTTTGTCGCAGTGGTTCGGGGCTTCCTGGGCAATCACAAGGCCGAAAACTATGTGGAGCTGGTTGAGACTCTGGTGAAGAATTACGGCACAATGGGCTGTAGGATGTCCCTCAAAGTCCATATCCTTGATGCTCATCTTGATAAATTCAAGGAGAACATGGGAGCGTACTCGGAGGAGCAAGGCGAGCGCTTCCACCAGGATATACTGGACTTTGAACGCCGCTACCAAGGACAGTATAACGAGAACATGATGGGAGACTACATTTGGGGGCTGATTCGTGAAAGTGATTTACAGTATAATCATAAATTTCGAAAAACTACTCACTTCTATATCTTTTGTAGTCATTTTTATATTACTTTAGTATAAATACATGTTAATTTGGATTCATATGTTGTTTTTTTCTGACTTTATGTGAACGAAAAGACTCAAATTCGCCCGTTTTCTCATTGGAAATAGGTACATTTCAAAATATCATTGTCCTGGTCACAAAAGCAAAGTTTGTGGGGAATAATAGCCATTTTCTATACTTTTGAGGCATAAGCAATTAGGAAATAACACTTACTACCCAGGAACAAAAATTGTGTTACATAGTGTACTTAATGGTGACATCAGCAGCTACAAAGTGTCAACAAACAATCAAACAGTACTGTCTCTTCTTCTGAGGCTTTGTTGATGCCGATTAGCATTTGGAGAATAAAATGCTTTGCATTGGTATTTATTGGTACAGTTGTATTAAATAATGCAGATGGTTGTAATGTATATTGCTGTATTATTAAATAACAACTATGCAGTATTTACCTTATTGCAGCTGTTTAGTCATCTCAGTAGAGTAACTAGATGATTAAACAGAGGAATATGATGGATTACACTGATGGAATATCCAGCAACAAACAGCTACTATACAGCAAGTTTCCACAGAACAAAGCCTTGCACTCCACTGTAAGCTATTGAGCACATTTTTTTTTTTTTTTAAGATTGAAAGTTAAAAAAAAATGTGACAGATACAAAATGCTGGTATTTCCTTTTAAATTTGACAGGTACATCATATATGTATATATAACATGGTGTGGCAATGTGCCCCGCCCCTGTGTGCATGCGTGTGTTAATGTTGGTGTATAGAGATTGGTACACGGGATATAAATGGGTGTGTGCAGCACGAGTATTTAAATTATAGATTTGTATTTAGGCACGAGGAGGGCACAGATCACTTCACGTGCTGGTTAAATGTAATATGTGAGCACGGGGTTGCATGTAATGAATTCATGTGCTGGGATTCAAGTGAATAATTAATTGGTAATTGAATCCCAGCACAACAGTATATATAGACACATTTTCATTCACTCGGGGTTGGGTGTTCGAGAGTGGAGAACGGGAGAGAGAGAGAAGGAGAGAGAGAGAGAGAGAGAGAGAGAGAAAAAAAAAAAAAACGTAAAGTGTTTGTTCTCACTGTGTTTGTTTGTCTCCGTGCACCGTTTGTTAAGTGTTAGTTCGTCTATTTATTTTGGCCTCAAGTGCTGTGTCCTGTTTTGTGTTTAAAACCTTTTATTTTCTGTTCTGTTTAATTATTAAATGCTGAGCGTGATCACGCGCTCAGCCTCATCAAAACCCCAAGTCTCTGTCGTTTTATTTCCTGGATCTGGTCTGACGCCACCCACTCCGGCCGTCTTTGTGACACATGGGTACAGGTTTAAAATAATTTGATACGCTTAAAAGTGTAGTCAACAATTGGTTGACTAAATTATATTCATTAGATTGTTGTCGTACACTTTTAAATGTATCCAATTAGTTTAAACCTGTGACCTCATAGATTTTCATTTTGAATGTTCAACAGGTAAAATTGCCCAGATTGTTTTGTAAAGTGCCATAAACTTAACTACAGTACTTTCAGTGTGGACAATGGCCACATCTTCCAGCTTAATTTTTCTGGCTTTATATAAAATAAGAATGGTGTACAACACTTTATATATATATATATATATATATATATATATATATATATATATATATATATATATATATAATTCTACACTCTGTATGACATGGTGTACAACACATTATATATATATATATAATTCTACACTCTTGATTTTATCATTCAAATTGGCTGAAAACACATTTCTTTTGATCCATCGAGTAGTTTAGTTCTTTCCAAGAAAAACATCATAGACTACCATCAAAGCATAAAAATGTGTGCCTGATCACTAAAGGATTGGTCTGTTTTGCTGTGGCTCAACAAAAAAAATAAAAGTTGAAGAAAACTTGTTCGCAAGTCACGCTTAGAGGAGGGCTGATAAGACTTAAAGTACTAAACAATTTTGTGTGATTTAGATGACAACATAATGGAAATTCTAATTGAGAACAAAAACATTGTCATTTCAAAAAGATCTGCATGTTGAATTTTTTTGCAACATTTACAACAGATACTGTACTTCTTAACCCTATTATTAATACTTAGGTGCTCAGCCCTGCAGCCTGTTGCATTTCCTAGCAACAGTGCGCTCTGGTCATTATGCATATCACAAGTTGCTGAAATAGCAGATGTGCTCCATTGGAGGTGAGGGCATGTTGTACTTAATTATAAACCTAACCTTCGGAATAGAATCACTTTATCCACATTTTGCAAATCTTACTCTGTTGAGAAATGGCCTTCAAAATGTAACAGGAGTTAAAATTTCTACACAGACGGTTTTCATATGGCTTTATGAGGCTATTATGAGGTCCAGAGTTGTGTACCTCTGACACCCTCACACATCCAGCAAAATTTGAAAAGTCCCGGACCAGGTTGAACATCACTGACCCTGTCATGATTATACTGACGGACATGCAGGGGTCTGGAGACAACGTGGTGAATGTTGCTTGCCACAGCATGTTGCAGCGCACCATAAGTGTTATTTCGAATTCAACCTAAAAACTTTTTTTTTTTTTTAAAGCATCAGAATTATATTCTACTCACAGTTCATCGTTGGATTTAATGTCACATCGAGTCAGTTCTGCTCCACACAACTCAGCTATCCTATTGTTGTCTTCAGATATTTAAAAAAAAATTCCAAATACCGCTCTCATGAGACATATTTACTGCAGGTTGATCGCACGCTACACAGTACTGCAAGGAAAATGACTGTCTCAGTGTTCTTGCATCATTAGTAAGCGCGCCAAACCAAACATTAAATTCTGTGTTGGAAGAAATTCAAACATGAATATCGGTGTACATTATCGGCTAAAATAACAAAAACTGACGATTTGTTTTCCTTAGATCGATGTCATGCCGATAGGCTACCAATTATGGGTGCACCCCTAACCATACCTCATTGGTCTTTACAGTGCTTACCTATGCTTTGCTATGCTTCCAGTATGCTTTATTACACTTTGCTATGCTTTTATTATAGGAAACTACTATATTATAGAATGCCCACCCATATCAAGCAAAGATCATCACTGCTTACCTTGAAGAAGAAGCAATCAAGAGGATGGATTGGCCAGTGGGTATATTTGGGACAAGCTACAGAGGGCAATAGCTGCCCGTCCATCACTGCAAGTGCTCCAGGATGCTTTTATCCAAGAATGGGCCCAGATTCCACATCATCATGTACACCATCTGTTTAGTGGGATGTAGAGGCGTTATCAAAGTGTCATTGTAGCACTTTAAAAAATGAATCCATGACTGAATTTTCACAAAACTTTGTTTAGAGGGTGTGGCACTTTCTGTTGTTATCCATGTCTAATTAATTACTACATGACCATTCTTTTTGTTCTGCATCGCTTTCCGCAGATTAAACTGTATATTAACACAATCAGCCATTCAATAAATAGCACAGTATGAAATTTCTCTTTGTTGAAAATCTTGATACCTAGCAAAGGTTGGAGAGTGTGTGTGTGTGTGTGTGTGTGTGTATATATATATATATATATATATATATATATATATATATATATCATATGGATGATTTTTGTATTTGGATGGAATGATGATATATGGATGATTCCTTTTTATTTCAACTGTTTCTGTACATGTACAATGTTTTTGCCAGATATTATTCCACCCGTTCAATCCTATGAAAGTTTGCTTCTTTGGGCATTTGCTTTCAAACGGCTTTCTCCAAATAACTTCAGTATGTGTCTCTTAAAGGTTGTCTGTATGAATCATCACATTAGTGCTACAGTGTTCCTATTTCAGGCACTAGAACTAGCTACCTTGTAACAATTCAAGTCTCTTTTGTTTGTGCAGACCTTCAGACTGGTTTCTATTTTCACTGTTATTGCAGCAAAGACAGAATAATGGGTGCTCTCAACTTTAAACCAGCTGTGGTTCCTATTTTAACAAGATGAAGAGGGCACTGAGCAAAAGTGCTACCTGTATCAATCTAGACCACCATTCTGATAAAATATGGCCTCATTCGTTACTGATTGCTTGGTAATGGCAAAGTTTTAAAGCACCTGCTTTTTGAAGAAGGCTTTTTGAAATATTCAGTGTAAATATTAGAGAGCTGTTTCAAGCTATGTGCCAGCTGTGTTCCTTGCCGAAGACATGGTTTTTCCACACCACTGGAACACTGTACTATCCCTAGTTCTGTTTTACTGCAGTTAGCTACAATTGTGAAAACAAAGTTTGCAATAATGTACCTTATTTCAGTTCCTATAACACATATGGCTTTTATTGAAGAGCCCAAACCCACAATTAAATAAAATATGCATGGCTTGGAGAAACTAAGAGGTTTTTTAAAATAAATAAAATAAGATGACAGTTTAGATAACATGCCTAAACTAGCATTAAAGTACCTTGAGCTAAAAATAAATAAAGAACATAAAATCAGTAAATCTTACCTAATATGTATTTTCATAGGCCTCACATTTTCCTATATAAAACATTCATGAAAAAGTGGGGGCCTTTTATGCTAACTTGGCCAGTTTGAACAGATATCACTTTTTTAAACAATTATTTCTTTAATAAATGCATTTAAAAAACAAACAAACAAATATCCAGTTGTGTATCCAGATGTGTTGGAGATTTGACCACAGTTCCTAAGACCGCTAGGTCTTGCTGTTTATATATTCTTGGCATGGGTCACAATTCAGATTAGAGGTTTGTCTGATTGTAATCTGTAGAGGTTTGTCTGAATGTAATGGTACATATTACTGATTGTAATCTGTACCATACTAAAATACATTGTCTAGTCTTTGTTTTATATGTTTGATACTTATATGCTTTACTATTGATACTTCTATGCTTTACCATGCTTTCAGTATGCTACCCCTCTGCTTCGCACCCTCCACTGGCTACCTTTCTCTGCTCGCATTCAATTTGTTCTTACCTACTGCTCTCTTCACCACACTGCCCGCTCCTACCTCCAATCCCTTGTGTCTCCCTACACCCCCTCTCGCCCTCTCTGCTCCTCCTCTAAGGGCCAAATGATCACGCCTTCCCTCCACTCTCCATCCTCCCGTGCCCGCGCCTTCTCTTTCCTAACCCCTCTGTAGTGGAACCACCTACTGGAGAACTTCAGGACTGCTCTGTCTCTCATCGTCTTCCGCCACCTCCTCAAGACCCACCTGTTTAAACTGCACTTGTATATCTCTTGCTCTACCACTCCTATTATACACTGGACTTGCCTGACCTATGCATCACGTTACTGGATAATCAGCTAATGCTAAGAAATAAGTCTGCTAAGAAATAAATAATAATAATAAATAATAATAATAATCAGCTAATGCACTATCCTTGCACTATTGCACTACTATATATAACTTGTTGTTAGATATAACTTGTTGTAATCTTAAATTCATCATAGTTCATATTGTATTTTAGTAGTTTTATTTGCACTTACTGTAAACTAGACTGTGTTTAAATATTAAGCTTGCACTGTAACCCTTTAATGCCCTGTAACATCAAAAAGTTGCCCGGGATAAAGGCGTTGGCAAAATAAATGAATGAATGAATGAATGAATGAATGAATGAATAAATAAATAAATAAAAATATTATTAAATCATTTAGAATCCCATAGAATGACAGAGATAGCTGTAAATCTTGTTCGTAACATAGAATTATGATACTGAAGTTTGGTTTCTTAAAGATCCAGTATCATAGTTAAAGATTTATAGTGGCAAAGTTTCCATGGAAAATAAAAATAAGTCTCGCCTTTCAGGTTATTTGGGTTTCTATGTAGTTTTCTTTTAGGGATGGAAATATTAAAACACGGGAGGATATATTTAAATCGCCTTGCACTTGTAAACAGTTAGCGTAGTACATTGTGTTTCAAAATTGTACTGGACTACAGCTGTGGTTGCAAGTCTTGCACAAATGATGGAAGCACTCTTCTTGCTTTGTTCATTGTTCTAACCAGGCTGTTTTTTTTTCTTCTTCAACTCTTTTGCCAATCATCATTTTGTATTCTATGTGCCTCTGCTAGAGCACAGAGTTGAATGTGGTGTAGCATTCGGATATCGAGGAGCCAGCATTACCGCTCTCAGCATTTCTGCTGCCAGCGTTGTCAATGGCTGCAGTTCCACTACCTGGCCCTACAGGAGAAGCCACCATCACCAAGGACAGCATTACTGCTGACAACTTGGCCGCCCGTGGGCTCAGTGATACCTCCATTCCTGGCCCAGGACCCTGACCAAGCGTTTTCATATAGAAAAAACATGGAGCACTATATGGGCTGCGGCTGATAGATATTGGCCCATTCTGTCTAGGAAATGTGAAATTATTGTGGGGCATTTGTTTTTTTATATAGAAATGACACAGTTAAAGAACTGTGGCTGTTACTCAGTGAGATGCTGCAGTAGCTCAGCTGAGCAGATGTTCCGATGAACTGGGAAAAAGCCGGAATGGCAATACATTTGACATGAATGCAGTACTAGGCTGTAGCGGGTGTCTTTATTATTGGATACAGGTGTGTAAAATGCTTTGCCCCTAACCTTTAACAAATTTTCCTATGAGAAATAAATCTGCACTATACAATACATTTGTCAATAAGCTGGAGCAAAGAGATTTTCATATAGAAAAGCCAGCCTTAATGGAGCACTATATATAAACTGCGCTGGTGTCTTTATATATTTGGATTTAGGTGTGTAAAACGCATTGCTCCAGATCTTTGACTATTCATTCTAATAGATGTTAGTTGTCACTACATGGAAAATACAAAATTATCTTGGGCAGGGGTGGCAAGCATATGACCCGCGGGCTGGATCCGGCCCAAGAATATATTTTTTTCAATAGGATACAGGTAAACAAAATTGCACAAAAATGTCAAAATGTAAATAGATATGGATCTATTTTTTATTTAACACTCACCAAAAGATAAAGACAAAGTGACTACTACTGCTGCTCCTGATACCTGGGACCAAGCGCATGAACATCTGGAGCAAATGAGTGGGCTGACGACATCTTGATTATTGAGTTATTTTGAGAAATCAATTTTGATTTATTGATATTCATGACGGCGAAAGCTTGCTTCTTCTCAGGACACACTATTTCATCAGCTTTTAGCAGCATTTCTTCAAAAATGGTTTTGAAGAAACACCTATTTCGTGAGCAATCACATAGCTTACCTTAACAGCAGCATCACTTATGCTACAAGCATTAGTAAACATAGATTGCTGCTTTTTCAATGATTGTGCTAATTCAGTGTATTTATCTTCACGTACCGTTCCTGTATACTTATCATATTTCTTGCCTTGGTGTTGCTCATGCTAAGGAACTCGCTGGAGGCATGTTTACACACGTGTTCTAAGAGGTGACAGTGAGTGAAATAATCAATACGTGCTATTTAGGGGGATGTAAATATACTATGTATGATAATTGTTGTTAAATACAATAATTTTTAGGTTTTGGGTTCGTCTTTGTATTTTTAAGCGCCAGGATATCGGATCAAGCCCACCAAATGAAACGAGTTTGACACCCCTGTTCTTGGGGCAATACGCTCTTCATATAGAAATGACAGCTGTAATGAACCAGTACATACAGCTGTGGGTGACGTCATTTCAATAGTTAATAAAACTATGTAAATCGCTCTGCCCCAAACTTTTAACCATTTTTTTCTACGAGATATCAATCCATACTATATCAGTCCATACTGTTTGATTTCTACAACTTGTCATTCAAACCGGAGATGAGTTGCTCTTCCTGTTGGACTTACTGTGCCGCTGACATTGACAGACAATTGAGGGGTTGCAGTCACGTGACCGCAGCAGGCTACACTTCCATACTGGCAGTCAAAACAACCATGGTGGTTAATGCAGAAACGGTATCTTCCACACCAAAATATAATGTATTTGCAACCACAGACACACTTCTCACCTCCAGTCACAGGAATTAGAAAGATATAATGATAAGTGCCAGATACTTTGTGACCCCTACTGTGCACCCCTGGTGCTTTTTACTATCCTGAAAGACAGCAATAAACTAGATGTTAACAGGTATTTACATAAGAAAAGCAATAGCTTACTTTAACTTAGTGGTACTTTGCTTCACAATATCCATGGAGAAAAACAAGGCCTTGTTATATTGTTCTACTATTCCATCATCAGCCACCTCAAAACCAAAATATTTCTATGCTTCACTGCACACACAGATTTGCTAGCCAATCCGGAAGTAATTGATTCTTCAGCTCCTCTGTAAATGCTGACTCACGACACCTCTTAATGTATTAAGTACAGTGTCAATGCTGAATTTTGCATTATTTTGAGATGTGTTTTGATGTTTTAAAAGTACATCTAATTTGTAATACCTGAAGTTCACATTTTAATAATACATTAATAATAGTATAAGTAGGGACTTTGCGGAACTTCGTTCTGTAAGCCTTGCAGCAAGCTGATGTTAAGCCCCATATTTGTCTTTTTGAACAAATTCATGGAACCAACAGTTTGTTTTTCTTTTTTATGTTTTTTGTTCTTCTAAAACAAATCTTTCTCAATGAATTAGGTTTAAGAGATTTTATTTCAACTCTAGGTGGTCACTCAAGCCTGGTGCCATCGGTAACCCATAGGAATAATGCAGGAAACCACTGACACCAATTTACAGCTATGCTAATTTATTACATTTTGGGTACAAACATTACTTTTTTTGTCCTTGGAGATGCAACTTAAGGCAAACCGCTGCATTTTTTAAATTTGTAGTAGCTTCAGTATTTTCTATAACCTTGCTTATAAAACAACTAATCTATAAAGCACTATCATTTTATGAGTCAAATGGCAAATACTAAATGGAGAGGTTTCTAAACCTCTCATACTGTATTCTTATTTTTTTGTATTTGGTCAAAGAAGCTTGCCAGGGCTACTTCCAGAAGACTTCACTTGTTAATAAAGAATTGCTTGGTATGGCCTTTTGTTATTGTAGAAAGTTGCTCAATTTATTGACCCTTTTAAGTCGTACCATGTTAGCCGCAGACTTCCTGTAGCGTGCGGAATGTCTTTGATATGTGAGTGCTACGTCCCATTCTAATGACAATGGAGTTTCTAAACGGCATGGCAACCCTGTCTCTGTGTTGTATTTCATGGTTCAAATTATTGATCGATTAAGATTACTGGAGTTTGGATTACCAATAATCTACTTCACATGGTAATATATTAAATTCATCAGGTAGAAACTTCACAAAGCAATTAATAATGCCCCATTTAGTTCTAGTTTCAAATATCTGAAAAGAATGCTGCCATAAAGTGTAAATTAATGTTGAAAACATCAGCTGTAAAACAGAGTGCACAGAAGACTGTAGAAAACACCTGGAGTCATCATTAATTGTATGTGATTTGACTTGTATAGGTCAAATTAGTTTGCTGTGAATTATAATGCAATGCATTTTTGAAAAGCTGTACAAACTCTATTGAATTGTATAATCCATTTGGGGTTGTGCAAGTTTCTTTAATGACTGTGATCTTTTTTTATTTATTTTTTATAAAGGTTGATACATTCAGTTCACAATTATATCTTGCCCTGAAGATTACTATGATTAAATCTATTATGAGATTATTATTATTATTATTATTTGTTTATTTAGCAGACGCCTTTCTCAAAGGCGACTTACAGAGACTAGGGTGTGTGAACTATGCATCAGCTGCAGAGTCACTTACAACTACGTCTCACCCAAAAGACGGAGCACAAGGAGGTTAAGTGACTTGCTCAGGGTCACACAATGAGTCAGTGGCTGAGGTGGGATTTGAACCGAGGACCTCCTGGTTACAAGCCCATTTCTTTAACAACTGGATAAGGGCATCGCCAAGAAATAAATAACAAATGTATCCTTAATTGTATTATTATTATTATTATTATTATTATTATTATTATTATTATTATTATTATTCATTTCCTAGCACACACCCTTATCCAGGGCGACTTACATTCATAAACAAATACATTTCAAGAATCACAGTACAAGTAATAATACAATTAAGAGCAAGATAAATACAATGACTTTGGTTCAAGCAAGTACAAGTGTGACAAAATACGATTCAATAATACAGCAGATAAGAGTGTCAGTGATAGTTACATCAGGATATAATTAAATACAAAATACTACAGATTAAATAACACTTGGCAGATTACAGTACTCTAAAGTACAGGATTAAATGCAGTAAAATAGGGGGCAGATAAGAGCAAGTAAAGTGCATTTAAGGAAGGGTGATAAGTGTCCCAGGGGAAAAACAGAGGAGTTCTACAGGTGCTTTCTGAAGAGGTGAGTCTTGAGGAGGCGCCAGAAGATGGTCAGGGACTGGGTAGTCCTGACATCTGTAGGAAGGTCATTCCACCACTGCGGGGCGAGGGTGGAGAAGGAGCCGGCTCTGGAGGCAGGGGAGCGTAAAGGAGGTAGAGCCAGTCTTCTAGTGCAGGCGGAGCGGAGAGGTCGATTGGGGGTGTAGGGAGAGATGAGGGTCTGGAGGTAGCTGGGTGCAGTCTGGTCAAGGCATCTGTAGGCTAGTACAAGAGTCTTGAACTGGATGCGAATGGTGATCGGGAGCCAGTGGAGTGAGCGGAGCAGTGGAGTTGCGTGGGAGAAGCGAGGCAGAGAGAACACCAGGCGAGCAGCGGAGTTGTGATTATGTCCAACATAAATAACTACAATATCCAAGTATATTGCTAAGGTTACAATCTAAGATACCATATTTGGAGGGGTTACTAAAAGACAATTTTCACACAAAATACCCTTGGAAATAACTTAAAACTATATTTGCACAATGCCAAAGTCATTTGGCAAATGGCAATGAAAGCTAGACGACCCTAGTGTTACTATATGATACAAAACACTTTCCAATATCACTGTTGAAAGAAAAGAAAATATAACTCTATCATACATTTATCAAGTCTACCAGTTAAGCACGTTCTTGGCATTTCTTGTTTATTTGTCCTGCAATGTCCAACGGGTGCACAGCAGGACAGCTTTATTAAGGGGGAAAGAAGCGACAACATTTTCATTTTTAAAAGCTTCCAAAATGTTCAGAAACCATGCAAAATATAATCAAAAAACAGAAAAGAACAATACATAAAGCTACAAACCTTTTGAACCAAAATATGGAAACTAAGATAATGCAGATGACTCTGTGTGTTCTTCTGACCACTGCATATCTTTCCCTTGCTATGTATAAACAAAATGAATCAAACTAAAATTTATGATGGCTAGAAACAACATGTGGGACAGGCAAGTTTTGCATTTCTAATCCCATGTTGGACTTTTGGCCTACAACTTTTTTGTTCTTTGTTTCCATCTCCTTTAGAAAATTATCAAGTCTGTTTGTGTTGACTTTACCCAATTTACTTCTCGAGTGCTTGCAAGCAAAGACATGTATCGAGCAGATAAAGATAATACAGAGATTATAAAAGATGTGACAATCAGTGAAAAATAAGGGAAACACATTAGAAAAATATATTCGTTGAAATACCAGTATAAACAAGAACTGGTAAGTGAGAAATCTGGCAAACATTTTTTAGTAGGGTGTTTTTTTCAGTTATTGAATATTAAATTTGTCATATATCATCAATGTATTATGCAATTCAGCCAAGGTATTATAAAGAACAATGATTTGACTTTCCTAGAAATGAGTGAATATAAGCTGAATACATTTCCTTAAATGTAAATCAATAGGCCCTATGAACAAAGCTTAAACCATGTAATTTAAATTATGTATTAAGTCTGTTACTATGGTTTTACCCTTTGAGGTCCATTTATTCGGTTCCTGTCAGGCGCGTCAGGTCTAATTCATGTTCACATGAGCTGTTTATTTCACACGTTCTGTTTAAAAGTAATTTTATTCACAGTAAAACAGGTTTAAAAGGCACTGCATATCAACATGAGACACAGTACTGCATCTCCAGCCCTGCCCCACCCCTTGTTCACTGTATTTTTCACATACATCTTCATAGTTGTGCATATTGATAAATCATCTCCTGATCTCTCGATTTATCACCAAACTCCTTAATAATGCTATCCAAGTCAAAATTTTATTACTATAACATCTCAAAAAAGCTTTGCAAATGTCCGTAATTTTCTTTGAGTCCTGGTTGTGGAGCAGCTATCTTGTTTGTTTATGTCCGTGTTATGTCTGTGGTGAAGGGACTATGCTTGTGAGCAACTTTTACCTCGTTTCCATGAGCACGGATTGACACCAGTCCGAGCTGATCCATCTCCCGCATTCCTCCGCCATTGATAGTATAACGGAGTTGAGTGAAAAGACTCAGTTTCCATGCAATGCAAGTTTTTGATGGGTGTTGGCGGTTCTTTCCCAGCAATCCTTGCGGCTAAGGTTGCATTGTGCTTTGTAGTTTTCTTCTGCAAAAATGAACAGGCCCCTATTTCTTTACACCACAACCACGTTGTATCTTTGCGGCTTCATTACAGGCTCGCAATATATTCTGTAAACATATGAATACCTTTCCTTTGAAGATACCTTTCCTGCTGATTGATTATTATTTATTTTTTGTTGTCTTTTTCTAGTGATGCGCCCACATAGGGATGAGTTGCCAACAATCAAAGCTCAGTGATTCTCTGTTGATCTTAGTTTGTTTGGATCTGCTCAGGTCAACACAATTTGATTGTGCAATGCTTTTTTCCCTATCGTGGCTTTATCTGTACATTTATTGCTGATCAGAGAGAAGAAAGAAAGAACTAAGCACTGAAATGTAATGCTCATTTGTGGTGGTTCACTGCTAAGGCACTTTTTGATTCCTCCCGACAGTGCTGATAATGTCCTACTGGAGTTTATTAGTCTACAGAAGGTAACATAGGGGCATCATACTCTACTGTAGCCAACACCTGGTGTAACCATGGGTTTCTAAAAGTGCACCGACATATCCCTTACAAAAACAGATTTTCTATTACGAATCACATATTTATATAGGTATATAAAAGGTCATTTCTGTGACCACCTTTTTAAGTGAATCCTATACCCCTTTTACACTGGCATACCTGACCCATGAGGGCCTGGGACCCTCATCGGTCGGGTGCTTATACACTGGCAATATACCCGACCCGTGAAACCACGGCCCGATAACATATCTGAATCTGGCTCGGGTGAAGCAGGCCGTGGATGAATGAAACCTGCAGGACAACAACAGGTAAATGTTTTCCAAATTCCTTGCCTATATATATATATATATATATATATATATATATATATATATATTAGTAAAAAGGACCGCTGCCACACTGGTTCTTTGCCCCTTTAAAAATTGACCCAGACACACACAGGAATGGATTTTTATGCGCCGACACGCTATATTTTTAATAAACAACAAAATACAAACACAAAATAAACACCTAGCTCTTTCGGAGCACTAACTAAACTTTCTGGAACACCCTGACTACAAGTAGGACGGCTAAGCCATTTCCTCACCAAACAAAACATCAACAAACAAAATCACACAGGTTTACACAGCTTACGTTTTTGCCTCTTGACTGCTCGGAAGCAGAGCACCTCTTCTGCCTCCTTCTACTCAGCAGCCCTGAGCAAACTAACTGCTATCTTTACCCTGCACCTGGTTCTAATTTAACATTCATTACCAGGTGCAGGGGATAATTAATAATAAAACAATTAACAAATTACATTCAACAATAAAGCAAAACACAATTAAATTAAACAAACGTGCATTTCGCACATGCGTTCTTGCAGGGAGGCTTTAACCCCATCCCTGCTGTCTTACAATATATATATATATATACACACACACACACACACACACACACATACTTCTTGCTAAAATAGTAATGTTATTATTATTAAGTCATTTATTAACCCATGTATCTCTGGAGTAGCCTGTGAAAATGTGTTGGGGTAAAATATGCTGGAGAGACATATTGCTACATATGTAAGCAAAATGTAATAATACAAGAGAGATCGAGAGAGAGAGAGAGAAAACTGTTTTTTGTGGTAAGTGACATTTAACAAAAAAGTTACTAAAAAAATATATATATATTGCTTTCTTTCAGGGAGAAAGCGTAAAAGTGCAGATGGAATAAGTTCTGTTGGTGAGCTGGTACAAACCATGCAGGAGTCTGATGAAACATCGTCACCACTTGCCAGTTTAACACTACTCCCATCCGCACACCCTCGCGCAGTTGAGAGGTCATCCTCCACCAGCGTAGGGCTGTCGAGCACATATGAGACACTATCAGCCGACGGTGTCTGTCGTGCATGGGATGGAGGTGGAGAACGCATTGAGCCATGCTTGTAGCACGTGCATGCGAAGTAGACCCAGCTAAATGGCTGATATGGCTGCAGCCATCAGACCCAGTAGTTTCTGGCACAACACGAGAGTGACCTGCGATCCTTGTTAAAACAACGAGAGGCTCTCTCGGATAGCTGCTACTCTGTAGTCCGACAGGTATGTGCGCATCATAGTGGAGTCCAGATGGAGCCCCAAGTATGTTGTGCACTGCACCGGTGTAAGCTGACTCTTTGCATCGTTGATGGTGAGGCCCAGCCTCGCCAGATGCTTTGTCACGACTGCCGTGTGGGCCACTGCTCTGTCTCGTGACTAGTCGTCAAGATAGTTTATTACTCTGATCCCCTGCAGCCACAAGGGGGCCAGGATAGCATCCACTCACTTTGAAAGCATACAAGGAGGTAGGGAGAGGACAAATGGCAGTACAGTGAACTCATAAACGCATAAACTCATAAAAGTGGAGATACTTCCTGTGCTCTGGACGAATGGGAACGTGAAAATACACTTCCCATAAGTCCATTGTGGTGAACCAGTCGCTCGGCCGGACTGACTGGAGCATGTGACAGTGGGTCAGCATCTGGAACCTCTTTTCTTTTAAGAACCCATTGAGAAGCCTCAGGTCTAGGATGGGGCAAAAGCTGCCATCTTTTTTTGGGCACCAGAAAGTACCTCGAGTAGTACTCCTCTCCTTGGGAGGTGGAGTCTACAAGGCGAATGGCTCGCTTGCACTGCAAGACGGCCACTTCGTTCTGAAGTACTGAGGCCTGAAGAGGGTCATGAAAGTATTTGTGATTCCTCGAAAAGGAGGTCCCAAGCGGAACTGGAGTGCGTAACCATAGTGCACAGTGGCGAGCGCGCCAATAATGCAGCTGGTGTGCCGAGAAAGGGGTCTGAGGCCGCGAGCTTTCAGGGGCTCTGCTGGGGAGTTGCGGCAGGTCGGTCTGGGGTGGCTGCCTAGGGTGGTGGCCCTGGACTGGCCACAACCTGCATTTCTCCTGCTTGTTGGGAGGGGCCGGTTGTTCGCTGCTGGTGTGCCCAGTCCGTGTCTGAGGAGATCGGCTGCAGTTTGACCTGCCCCACATGGGAGCGCAGGGAGGGAGCAACGCGGCCACCTGCCAGGACGCCTCTCATTCCCGGTGGGATCTCTGCAAGATCTCCTCCATAGCTGGCCCAAAGGTATGAGCAGCGCTGCCTAATCCGCATCTGTAACTCTGGCTTGTGACAGCCACAGCTGTCTACGAGCCACCACTAGGGGACAAGGGGAACGAGCTCCCCTCCTACCTCCATGACGGAGGAGAAGGAGGATCTGTACCCGGAGGGCGCTTGTGCCGGCTATGGCGCTTCTTCCCGTTCACCCTGATCTCCCCTGCGGGAGGGAGGGTACGGTACTTGGGGCAGGATTGGAGCTGGGGCTGCGGCTGGAGCCACAGGTGCCTGTCTAGACAGGAGCACCAGGACCTGGGCCATTTGTGCCTTGAGGCGCATAAAGTCCCTGGCCTGTTTAGACCGCTTCACCCTTCTTGTCTGAGGGGATGGGGAGCGGCTACAGGAGGCCTGTGTGTCAGGGATGTCCAGCAGGGGGTCCTGGGACAGTTCATGGAGGAGGGGCTCTGGGGCTGCAAGAGCCACCTACGGTCCGGCCATTGAGGACGCAGAACTCGCCCTTGTGACCCTCTCCAACCTGTTCTCCTTCACCCGGGGCGTGTAACCTGGCCTTGCTTGACATATGTTGGCGTGTTCTGCACCGACTGAACACAGCATGCACCAAACACTGCTTGCACTGGGTACGCCATGAGCTATAATATACATATATAGCACCATGCGATCAAGCAACGATTGCACCACGTGCACCGTGTGCACAGAATACCGTGAGCACTACGTGCACCGTGTACCATGTGGCACCGTGCATCCCTGCACTAGCACTGTAGCACCGTGTGCATTGTGTGCACCGTGCGTACCAAGCACCGTGTGCACCGAGTACCGTGTGGCGGGCGAGTTGAAGCAGACAGCAAAAAACCATGGTAGAAATAGATAGGGGAGAGCACACTGTTTGTTTACAAGGCCCGACTCACCGAGGTGGGCAGGCCTACGTAGCCGACGAGGTCTACTCGACAGCAGGGATGCGGCAAGGCCTAGCCCAGTGGAGGAAACACAAGTCTGGAAGGCTGTGGCAAAGTGGTTAACAGTATGCATGTGCAGGTGATTAATAATCAGACAAAAAATGATAATCCAGGTGCAATGAAGGGTTAATTGTATAATCCAATGCCTGATAGCTAACAGCAGTAAACAATAACAATGTTAATGAAGCAATACAGCAGCGTGTTTTGCTTATTTTTAATCTGCGGGTTTCCCCCGTTTCAGTTCACCCATACGTAACACATACACAAACACAAACACCAGTCCACAGTGCGTGCTCTAGTGCTCTAGTGCAGTGTTGTTGATCCGGGTTTAGTGCAGGCCTTTGGCGACGGCTCCAGATTGTGTTAGCCATCCAAATAATTGCAAACAGTATTATTAACGACAAACAAAAACAAACAAAACACTCATGTTTCACAGCACAGGTTCTCCTTCTGGTCATTTAACGTAACCATTCACAAAGGAACAGATCACATCACTACGTCCCCTTTTTATAACGTCACCCATGACCCCTCGGTCAACGAGCGCATCCGCTCCTCCAATCCGTGGATGACATGCCATTTCCCGTCCGGGTCATTGAGTTCATATCCCGTAGCTTTGCCCCCTTTCTAGATGGCCGACTTCCACCTAACCCTGGGAATAAACTGTCATTCCATTTAGTCCAGGGTATTCTGTTCCCTTTATGCAGCTGCCTCGCAGGTCGGGAGGGAGATATAACACCAAGAATCATTCGATCTCTGTCACAAAGGGTCACTCAACAGCGGGGATGCGGCAAGGCCTAGCCCTGTGGAGGAACTGTGCTCTCCCAAGAAGGAATAGACAACCACTCGCGAGGGTGACTGCACAGGCAGTCGCTCACACACTACAGACAGATAAGAAAGAGCGGTCTATCACGCAAGCGAGAAGGCCGCTGAAAGACAGAAAGGCAAAGGGCTTGGTCTTTTCCAGTCATTGATTCCAGGAAAGCGGCGAGCCAGCTTTCAGAACGAATGCAAGGGAAATACAATGAACTTGATTCAGCTCTTTTCTATCAACATGCCCAGCTGAACACAGAGGTCCTTACCTTACCGTCTTGAGAAGGAAAAAGAGAAATGGTTTCCTCAGTATGATGGTTTTAATCCCTCAGTAGGTGGGACCGAATGCGTCATCCCAGGAAGGGGCCTACTGGCAACTCTGATATAGAGAGCTCAGGGATACCGGCGCCTCCTCAAGACTCACCTCTTCAGACAGCACCTGAAGAACTCTTTTCCCTCTGGACACTATCACTCTTCCTTAAATGCACTTTACTTGCTCTTATCTGCTCCCTATTTTACTGCATTTAATCCTGCACTTTAGAGTACTGTAATCTGTCACAAGTATTATTTAATCTGTAGTATTTTGTATTTAATTATATCCTGATGTAACTATCACTGACACTGTTATCTGCTCCGTTACTGAATCGTATTTTGTCATACTTGTACTTGCTAGAACCGAAGTCATTGTATTTTATCTTGCTCTTAATTGTATTAATACTTGTATTGTGATTCTTGAACTGTATTTTTGTTTACGACTGTAAATCACCCTGGATAAGGGCGTCTACTAATAAATAAATAATAATAATAATAATAATAATAATAATAATAATAATAATAATAATAATGGGCAGGCATATCCCATACATAATGTCGTTGGTGGTCGTCTTCGAATTGAAAGGGAACATATGATATTAAACAACTGCATACAGTTGTCATAGCATCAGAAACCATATGACCAATATTTTAAACAATCGCTCCTGTAATAAATATATATAAAAGCTGGAACCGCCAGTCAAATACTGGTTTATCAGCAACCACCTTCCCTCTGAGCTACGATGGGACGTTATACAGTTTCAATGTGCAGCAACAAGCATATAATTTAGGTAAAGGGAGCTGCATTTGTATTTATTTAACAAATGGAATGGCTTCGGAAAGCACATGTATTATTTTAGAGATTCAGTTAGGTGGTCTGCAGGTCTGATATAATTTAAAAATGCGGACTGCATAACATAGATCTTGAGCACAAATATGGATCATAAATTGTTGTAAAAAACAGATATTTAAATTATATATGAATGTTTTTTTCTATAAAAATCTTTGAAGTGTAAGTAAGTGTAATCTTTGAAGTGTTCTGAAAGAACGTTGCAGTCATGACATTTCATACTAACCAGAGACGCAATCATACTTTTACATACATTTCATGATTGCCTAGGAACCACAACACAGCGAATGGCTATCACATTTGTTAGGCACTGGGCAGCACCCTTAATAAAATACTGTATATTAACAATGTTCAACAGCAGATGATTTGGGGAGCAGTGAAAATGTAATTGAAAATTAATTTTCACTGCTCCCCTGTGACAGAAATACAATGATTCTTGGTAGTAAATCTCCCTCCCGACCTGTGAGGGCGCGAAGCAGCGAGAACAGAGTACCTTGGACGGGCTGGCCTGACAGTTCTTTCCCAGGGTTCAAGGGAAGTCGGCCAGCTAGAAAGGGGGCAGAACTCTGGTGCATTAACTCATTGACCTGGAAGGGAAACGATGTGGCATTCGCGGATTGGAGGGGCGGCTGCACTCGTTTACCAAGGGGTCATGTGTGAAGGCATAAAAGGGGAGAGACGCTATCTGTTCCTTCACTAGTTAAGAAATATAACCCGGAAGGACCTTGTTTGTTATTATTAGACTATTAACACGTTCCGGAGCTGTCGTCAAGGTCCAGCACAAAACCCGGAACAGCATTTCACTTTTGTCACGCATAATAGTAATATAATATAATAATATGTTAAATAAAGCATTTCACAATCAAGTATAAATATAAGATACCATTTTAATAAGCATTATTAAACATTTATCTACATCTTGAAGATTACAAGAGATTGCAACAGTAATGATAATTTAAAGTGATATAACAGGGAATATGTATTAGTTGGACATACTTTAATTTCCCTTTTTTGTGGCTTATTTTAAAGACAAATTATGCAAATATAACAAAGTATTAAATAATAATAATTAAGAAAACACTTTATAAAAAAAGCTGCAGTTTGCTTTAGTACACTTATTTTCATGGCAGCACTTTCCCGGCTGGTTTCCCAAACCCTAATCAGAACCATTGTATTCTTGGACTGCGTTACCTAGGGTAACATTTGCTGCTGGTGTCACAAACCCTGATTAGTACAAATCTTGATGACCTTATTAAGGTGGTCTTAGACAACATTAGTTCAAAATTTGAGCTTAGTAGGGTCTTCGAACAAACCATAACTGTTGAATTCCCATAAACGATTAAGGGAACAAGTGCTTTGTAAGTCAAACCTAAAACATGCCTGTATTTCTGCATACAGTTTGTTACACAATAAAATACACACACCGACTGTATATAAATAACTTCTCACATTTTTACAACAGTTGATAAGAGCAGACCATAACAACATTTGTCTTCAGGATTGTTTCCTAAACAGTACATGTGTTTAAGGTTTAAGGTTTATTAAGCATAGACCCAACAAAGAACCTGACTTTTTTCATTTAAATATTTTTTTTCAGTATTCCCCATTTTCATATCTAAACGGATGTGCTATGCGTTCAGGGTAATTGCTGGATGAATAGTTTCCATATCTGTAGTTCTCCAAACTCTCTGCTCTTTCTGTTTTAGTAGACAGTGTTTCTGGTTGATATGCTAAAGCTGATTTGATTACTCCAGTATCTTCTGGGACCTTTATTTCTGGATATGATGTTGCAGATCCGTTTTCCAACAAAGAGTTACAGTTCTGAAGGTTTTTAACATCACAAAGGTTATCATTGTACTTGACCACTGATGGTTTGCAAGGCTGGTAAGACACCTTGGTGGTAGTAGTTATAATTGTCTGTAAAGCTGGGGTATTAGCCGGGGCAGGACCACCATATCTACAAGGGTATTCCCCATTATAGTAATGGTGATTAGTATTTGCTGGGATTTGTCCATATTCACCCCTTTCACCATATCCACCTTTGCCCAAGATCTGCTTCCATCCGTGGTGCTTGTTCGGGATATCATAGTTCCTTTCATGAATGTTCAATGGGCTCAGGTTATGTTGAGATCCACCGAGCTGCATACACACTTTGCTTGAATCGGGCTCGGGCTGTAGATTGCCGGAGTCTTTATAAAGAGCTGGGTACGAACCAGACCCTAGGTAGCCAGGCATGCTAAACTCATAGCCACATGGTGGTCGTGTCATGTAGATTCTGTGGTTGGAAGCCTTCTGGAGTGAGGATGTGGACTCCCCTGCATTGCTTGGTGAGTCATAGGCAAGTTTGTAGGGCTCTGTGTTTTGAAAAGGAGGATAGTGCTGGGGCTGTATTGGAAAATTGGATTCTGCAATGATGCTGTACCTCTCCGGGGCATCCATGCAGGATAAATGATGGACATTGGGGTAATGGCCACCACTGTCATAGTATCTACCCGCCTGGAAAAAATGGAAGAAAGAGACCTTAAATAAGCATGTTGTAAATGGGAATACATTATCACTTAAAAATGTATTTTACAGTATGCTGCCTGGGAGGGGATCTGAAGAGGATGACAAAGCGTATATTATCCATGGATATGTCTTAATATAATGGTATTATCATACATGGTAAATATATTTGCTGTTTAAAATATATAAAACATAAATAAATAGTACAATTTGTCTTTTGTTTGTACATGAATAATATGTTTAAGATATATGCCATATAAAAATAGCCTATTACATTTATTATTATTATTATTATTATTATTATTATTATTATTATTATTATTATTATTATTTATTTCTTAGCAGAAATTATTAATGCATTAATGCTTCTTGCATATATATTGAGTGATAAAAAAAATACTACATTACATGCTAGTTACATTATAAAATGCATAATTTATTTCTAAATGTTAATCAGATTGCTTAATCAATGTATTCTTTAATTAGTAACATCCAACACTCACAGTTCCGGTAGTTGCCAAAATGGGGCTACTGTGCATGTGTTTCTTCCTTAATACAGTATTGTGTATTTATTTTAATAGGTACCTCTGTTTCCATTAATCTCTTCTTCTGGGAGAAATGAGGAGATGGCATTCTTCTTTTAACAGCACTCCTTCTAGCCTCTGTCTCTGATTTGCTTTCTGGTCGAGGGTGGTCATGGACCCCTTTAGCCTGCAAATAATGATAGAATCATGAATTTAATTCTTACAATTACACAGATTACAGTATAAATCTTGGAATTTGGTGCAAGGTATTTGTTTTATTCTTGCTGATTTTGTAACATTAACAAGTGGTTTTATTCATTCACAAAAAACTTATAGAACTCACCTGGAAATATATGTATTTGCCATCTATTCTCCAAAAGTTAGTCACTGGGTAGCCACTGTGTCCCCGACAAGGCACAAGCTCTAACGGTGAATTACAGCTGGGGCACAGTTTTTCTGTAAGGTAAAGATGTAGAATATACTTTAACTAGATGTTGGACGATAACGTTAATCTTCTTCTATTACAATTAACAATTAGCATGCAAAATAAATACATGTGGCCTATAAACCTCACATAATTATAACATGATATACACTTTACTGAAAATCAAACTAAAACACAAACAAATTGGTCTTTAAACTTGTATTACCAATAATAATATGGAAGCTATTATGTCGGTTATACAGTGGCTAAGAATTGAATTAAATATACAAAACAACGTAGACGTCATTTTATTATGTGGATAAAAACAGAACCATACAAAGTCTAAATTAAACATTGTTTCCACAGACTAGTTAGTGTTAATTTATATTCCTGGGATTGAGTAAATTGTGATTATTTTATACAATTTAACAGACAGGCATGCCAGAATGGTTATCTTCACTTAGGGCCTATTCTCACTTGGTTTAGGGTTAGGGTTTTTTACCTGCTAGAAGAAAGGGTTACACATCCTCTGAAAGCCTTTCTTCCAGCGTGTAAATAATGAGTAAAATAAAGTGTGGTCTCCTTTAATTTATTATGTATGAAGCGTGTAATAAAAATGTTATTGACTTTGGCTTGATAGACACTGTGTGGTACCATTCACTTACTCATATGGTAGGGACAACAAGAATAATTATGAATAAAACTAAGACAAAAACACAAAGTTTCATTCCACAAACCCCGACTTGCCATAAAGGTGCAGGCACACATATTTCACAATTATTTGTGGCGCTTGATAGGGTGATTTATATCAATATTTAGGCCTATTAAAAAAAATAGAGATTATTTTATAAAATCTATAAAGGTAATTATGTGCTGATCTACTGTTAGCTTTAGGCTATTCCATAAATGCATAAAAATATACCAGTACGGTGTTGCCAGATATATCATATTTGCTTTCTTTCATGGAACAGGAATCAACCAACGTTTTTAAATGTAATTGCCCAGAACTAAAGCCCTAATTTATAAACTTGAAATTGTTGTAATGTCGAACCTTTATACCGTTAACAGTGGTATAGTACAATATAATGTAGCGGATACAGGGGACAGATGTAAAATGTTTTTACCTTTCTCTCCATTATGCAGAGACGATTTGAGCTAGCTTGACCAGACTTTGAAACAAACAACTGAATCTGTAATCTACCAATCCCCATAGATATCCTGTTTTAAGAGCTGATATACATACAGCAAGAGGTGTCTAATGTTACAATTGACCCCCTGGCCAGGGTCAGTTGAAATGGGGGGTGGGGTCAGATGGATCAGGGATCATAATGCTAAAAGCATGGATCCATAAATTGGGTAACATAGGTATCACAAAAAGAAAATTGGGGGGGAAATGTATTCTCCACGTCAAAAATCAAACTGAGCATGTGCAGTGAGTGCAGGCACTATTGCTTGCTTTATATATATATATATATATAAAGGTGCTTTTTATACCACTATTACCATATGTTTTTCTTTAAAAAAACACGCAAAATCCGAAGTTTGCAGGTGAAATATCTTCATTAGTCTATAGAAATTGGCATATATATATATATATATATATATATATATATATATATATATATATATATATATATATATATATACAGTGCCTTGCAAAAGTATTCAGACCCCTGACCAATTCTCTCATATTACTGAATTACAAATGGTACATTGAAATTTCGTTCTGTTTAATATTTTATTTTAAAACACTGAAACTCAAAATCAATTATTGTAAGGTGACATTGGTTTTATGTTGGGAAATATTTTTAAGAAAAATAAAAAAACTGAAATATTTTGCTTGCATAAGTATTCAACCCCTGTGCTGTGGAAGCTCCCAGTTTACACCGATGAAAGAAATTGCCCTAACGAGGACACAATTACCTTACCATTGGCCTCCACCTGTGAACCATTAAAGTTTCTGTCACATTTTTCTGGATAAAAACCCCACTGTTGAAGGATCATTGGTCAGGCTGTGAATCTGAAGGAAAATGAAGACCAAAGAGCATTCTACAGAAGTTAGAGATAAAGTAATACAAATGCATAGATTAGGGAAAGGGTACAAAATAATATCCAAGTGTTTGGATATCCCAGTGAGCACAGTTGGATCAATAATCAGGAAGTGGAAGCTGCATCACACCACCCAGGCACTGCCAAGAAAAGGCAGTCTCTCAAAACTCAGCGCTCAAACAAGAAGGAGACTTGTGAGAGAAGCCACAGAGAGGCCAACAATCACTTTGAAGGAGCTACAGAGTTCAGTGGCTGGGAGTGGAGTAATGGTGCACCAGTCAACCATATCAAGAGCTCTGCATAACACTGGCCTGTATGGGAGGGTGGCAAGAAAGAAGCCATTACTCAAAAAGTACCATCTGAAAGCACGTCTGGAGTTTGCCAGAAAGCATGAGAGTGACCCAGCTGCGATGTGGGAAAAGGTTTTGTGGTCAGATGAGACCAAGATAGAGCTTTTTGGCCAAAACTCAAAGCACTATGTGTGGCGCAAACCTAACACTGCCCATGCCTCAAGACACACCATTCTTACAGTGAAGTATGGTGGTGGCAGCATCATGCTGTGGGGATGCTTCTCATCAGCAGGGACTGGGCATCTTGTTAAAATTGAAGGAAGAATGGATGGAGCAAAATACAGGGAAATACTGCAAGAGAACCTGCTTCAGTACGCTAAAAAACTGAAGCTTGGGAGGAAATTCACCTTTCAGCAGGACAATGATCCCAAGCACAAGGCCAAAGCAACACTGGAGTGGCTCAAGAACAAAAAGGTGAATGTCCTACAGTGGCCCAGTCAAAGTCCTGATCTCAATCCCATTGAGAATCTGTGGCACTATTTGAAAATTGCGGTCCACAAGCGTCGTCCACCCAACCTGAACAACCTGGAGCAAATCTGCTAAGAAGAATGGGCCAAAATCACTCTGACACTGTGTGCAAAGCTGGTACATACTTACCCCAAAAGACTTAAAGCTGTTATTGCAGCGAAAGGTGGCTCTATCAAATATTAATGTGTGGGGGTTGAATACTTATGCAAGCAAGATATTTCATTTTTTTTTTTTTTCTTAAAAATATTTCCCAACATAAAACCAATGTCACCTTACAATAATTGATTTTGAGTTTCAGTGTTTTAAAATAAAATATCAAACAGAACGAAATTTCAATGTACCATTTGTAATTCAGTAATATGAGAGAATTGGTCAGGGGTCTGAATACTTTTGCAAGGCACTGTATATATATATATATATATATATATATATATATATATATATATATATATATATATATATATATATGCCAATTTCTATAGACTAATGAAGATATTTCACCTGCAAACTTCCTCCAAAGCAGATATGATGTCGGATTTTGCGTGTTTTTTTTAAAGAAAAACATATGGTAATAGTGGTATAAAAAAACACCTTTATAAACCCATTGGTGATGGTTCAATTTCACTCTTGCTCTGAGATAGGATTCGAACCACAAACTATGGGATAGGCTATAGCTACAAAAACCAGGAACGACGGGTCTGCGTGTTAAAGCAAAGGATTTCAAAGAAGACTTCAGTGCGCATGAGATCAGCCTGGGAGACATAAAACAGTATGCTAAATGAACACTACACATCCTACACATCACAATGTTTAACTGAAAAGGTAATAGGCTACCTATGTTTGTTTTGTTTTTTTAAGAAAGCGTGCTGTGCTATTTTGCTTTGCTGTACGATTAACAGTAAGTTGTTATATTTATTTTTACTATACAAGCACCCAATGTATTTTAACTTTCATTAAACACTACAATTTTAGCATAGCCCCGCCTCAATTAAATAAAATGATACCTCAGGTCACAGACAACTTTGTTTGCAACCCTATTAAAATTAAGTAAATTAATAATGTTACGGTATTACAAAGGTACGCCAATAGCGTACCAGTCCCCTTTCTCTGCTGTAAACATAGCCTGGATAAGATGACTTATGTTTGAGAAATGTTACTCACTTTGCTGTTTCTGCCGTGCTTTGTCACAAATCGCTGGCCTGAGCTGAAGTTTGTTGCCATCAGGTAACGAACAGTTCCTGTTGCAGACGACCACTCCAAGACAGGACTTCTTGAGGATCTGGCAGTTGTGATTATTGGTGTTTCGCATGGCCCATCCGCTTAGATGCCTCTGCGCATTCTTATCCTCCGCGCTGTAGATGTACCGTACATACCCATCTGTCCATTCTTGAAAATCGTCATATTGTTGGATGTCCTATAAAAAATATATGTATATTTCGGAGACATCCTCACGTAATGGAGAACATAGTGTTTTGTTTGTTTTGTTTTGTTCTGGGTTTTTTTTTCATTGCAACGACGTATTTAAACATAATCAGCTGGATAAACCTTTATATTAATGTTTGCTTTTAAGAAGAACTTTCTAAACTTTCTATTCTTATGGAACAAATTATAAACACATTTTAGAGGGTTTTTTTAATTATCATTTTTATTGTATTTTATTTATAGTTTTGGACACACATTAACACTTTTTCCCAAAGCATTTACATTTAAAGTGTAAAGTATATAAATATGAATACGAGTTTCTATGATGAATACGATTTATGTTTCTTTAACATTTGATTTACAATATGATAAAATATTATTTATTTTCCGTGAAGGTTTACTGTCTGAAGTGATAATTAATTTACATACTAAATTAAAAATAAAATCACTATATTCTTTATATACAGTATATGGTTGTGTGTAAGACTTTTATAATCTAAGGGATTCGTTAGTTTACTTCAATTTTTTCAGTTTTTTCTTCTTCTTTTGAATATAGTCTTATCATAAACAAGGTGTACAATGAATGCACTGTTGCTCAAATACATCTACAACAAAATGTAAATATTTACCGATTTGGTTCAAAAATCTTGAAACGAACGGTAATGCTAGATGATGATAATGTTATAGACTGCGGTACCACATCATGATTTATTTAATCAGTGTGGAGTAGTGGTTAGGGCTCTGGACTCTTGACCGGAGGGTCGTGGGTTCAATCCCAGATGGAGACACTGCTGCTGTACCCTTGAGCAAGTTACTTTACCTAGATTGCTCCAGTAAAAACCCAACTGTGTATAAATGGGTAATTGTATGTAGAAATAATGTGATATCCTGTAACAATTAAGTCGCCCTGGATAAGGGCCTCTGCTAAGAAATAAATAATAATAATATCATTATTAATATGTAAATTATAATCGAAATATGTGTTAGCCTTCCACTATAAAACTAAAAGTGTTTAAGAAGTAAACATAAAGCTTGCAACTGAGTTTAAATTAAATGAGAACATATGAAAACATGCAGTATACAATTCTTAAATGCATTGCCCACATTCCTTTTAAAACTGTTTGAGATGTATATTTAATTCTTAAATAGTTGGCTTACAGTGTACGACGCCTCGATTGTGTGCTACCAATCCAGTATGCATGTCCTGCATGTATGTATACATGTAAGTATTTCTATACAATCAATAAGTTTAATTGGTAAAATGCGTATTTAAAAAGGATTTACCTGTGGCAATTCTGGGTCGTTGATATCCCAGGTAAGTTTCATCCCAAAGGAACAAACACAATCAGACTCGTCAAACTGATCTGCAGATGTTGACATTGTGTCGTTAAGTAAACGAGGACAATATATTTAGGATGATCCGTTTCTACTGTATCGAAACCTGCAACAACAGAAAAACCCGTATTACTTTAGGTGCTTACGGTGTAGGACTAATTTGATAAAAAGCCAAAACAGCAGAGAGAGAAGAAGGAAAGACATGATAGATGGAATTATGCACAATGTATGTCTGATCTACAGACGCAATGATGAACTTTAAACAAGTAATGAAACGTAATCCGATATATTAAAAACAAACACATAATGACACACATATTATTCAAAATTCACCTTGATCCGTTGTAACTTCATTTCACTCTGAAGCTCTGCCTCCGCTCTGAGATTGTTCTACCGCAGATGGAAAGTGTGTAATGAGCATGGATAACGATGGGCAGTTTTATGTTTAGGGAGGAGGCTGGTCTTCAGTTTTGTCTTACATCAGTTGTGTTAAAGTTAAACAACACCATTCACTTTCAGCTCATCTGATCCGTAACACTGACCTCTACTAACAGCTAACTGTTCTGATATACCATTACTCATTGTATTACACTGACTCTATCTCAGTAGCCCGAAATTCCCAGCCTTTCAATAAGCCCCTACAAGAACGTCGAGTATATCGGAACAGTATGTAAATAGCGTCTGGCTATAAGGTGTAGTTTTTGTGTCTGTAAGTTTCAGCAAGAGTTTCCTAGCTGTACATTTATGTATAGGAAATCCACATTCGATGTAACTAAAACCAACACCTGTTCAATGAAATTTAGCTAGAAGGACATACTGTGTTATAACTTTCATAATAAAACTGTTTAAGTAAGCTGTATTTTAAACTTTACTTATCTTTTATAGAAGATTTACTTTAAAATATAAACTCGTCATATATTGGGATATTGTGTTATATAGCAAACAGTATGCCTTATTATTATTAATTTCTTAGAAGACGCCCTTATCCAGGGCGACTTACAATTGTTACAAGATATCACATTATTTTTACATACAATTACCCATTTATACAGTTGGGTTTTTTTTTTTACTGGGACAATCTAGGTAAAGTACCTTGCTCAAGGGTACAGCAGCAGTGCCCCCCACCTGGGATTAAACTCACAACCCTCCGGTCAAGAGTCCAGAGTCCTAACCACTACTCCACACTGCTGCCCTTAGATACATATATATATATATATATATATATATATATATATATATATATATATATATATATATATATATATATATATATATATTGTTACATTCAGTTTTAAAATGCAATTGGCAACTTGCAAATAATACACATGCATTTGTTGAATTTTAATGGACCACATTTGTATTATATTTCATGTTTTTCAGTGTATTGACAAATGTTTCCCAAGTTAGCGCTTATTGCAAAAAAATATTTTATTAACTTTTTACTTTAAAGTCTAATGATTAACTTAAATAATGAACACGACTTGTTATTAAATGACATTTTTTTGTGATGAAAGGGGGCCAGTTATTATTATATGTAATGCGACAAATTGACACCAATTTGCCTTAAAATATAAACTGTCGTCACTCTAAACAGATCTTTTATTGTCTGGAAACTATGACAAAGTTGGTATTTTTTTCTGGTTCACTGTTTTTAGTTTAGGCTTGCATTTTACATCGGAAAATTACTGAGGCTTTGTTGTTTAAGTTCATGATGAGAATACAAGGTTCTGTTTTCAACAGTCAGCAAAATGTATGTGAAAGTGTTTTTATGCAAAATAAACACTCCGCGTTTAAAATGCTACGCATGGAATCCCCCTTAAGGTCATTAGCTGTTATATGTAAACTGTTAAATAGGCCTGCGCCCACTTTCAAATATAGCAACTAAAAACATATTTCATCACCAAAATAAATACGGTTAATATCCAAGGAATAACATCTTAATTGTGTTATTGGGAAAGGGGTAACAACAAAATGCAGTTCTTATCGATCTTCTGGGGGTTCAATTAACCAACAGAATAGTTTCCATTCGTTTTTCTTCAGTTGAAATTTGTAAGTAACATTATAAGAACATTTTGAAGAAATTAATTCGAGAAAACTCAAAGACGCACTATATACAATGTAATATATATATATATATATATATATATATATATATATATATATATATATATATATATATATATATATATATATAACCACCTTTGCCCATTTAACTCAGTGGTGAGACCAGATCTGAACTGACAACATTCGAAAATTATATATTGAGACATGTTTTAAAATAACTACAGCCTCCGCAGTAAAAAATAAAATAAAATAAATAAATAAAAATACAATTAAAATAAAGATATCGATCTATGTTTGCAAATGCTATGCACAATGAAGTCCAGAATGTCATAAATTTACATTTTACTGTATTTTCTAAAAGCAGCCTATATTTACACAGTGAACTATATAACCAAAAGGATAATCTGTGTGATATATCGATAACTAAACCGTGGTGACGTGTGACGCCGCTTCTTGATTCCCTTGCAAAACAAATGTGAATTTCTCCACTCATTAGTTAAACCAACACATAAACAAACAACTTTAAAAAAAAAAAAAAAAAAAAAAAACATGAACACTTGGAGCAGGCAGCAACATGCGTAAAAACCATGTCACTGTTTTGCATCTAAACATAGATAAAGGGATTTGGTTAAGTACCGACATTCCTTTCTGAACCGTAAATAAGTTGCGGCTTGAAGCAGTTTCTTTATTGTTATTTAAATACAGGGTTAGTCTAAACTGTAAATTATTAAAACTAATACCGGTTTATATATATATATATATATATATATATATATATATATATATATATATATATATATATATATATATATGAAAAACAAATTCATATATATTGACGAGCAATTAGTGTAGTTGTCAAAAGAATGGTAGTGATGATGATTACAACGCTTTCTCTGTGTATATGGCATTTATGTGTGGTATAGCTCTATTATTTTTAAGGTGTTCTGTACAATAAAATCAAATACAATTATAAACAATGCAAATCATTAAAATGGTCCTGATTAAAGTTTCATGCATTTCTTCCACTTGGAATTAATATGAAAGTAGCCATTAATTTGGCAACTATGATAACGATTATGACTAGCCTATTTAAAATGACACAGTACTCTCTTAAACATTATATGAAACAGATATAGTTTAGTATCTAAAAATGTAGTATTTGTTTTTTGGGGAGTATAAAAGTATAGTCTAAAGCAATAATATTAAATAACATAATCTGTTCTTTAACATGTATTAGGCCTATTTAATTCATAAATAATGTAAATTATAAATAAAATACAAATGATAAACATTTTTGTAATTTATTTGAACAAAAACATGTTTAATTTATCTCTGTCACAAGTGTGACTGTTTGCTGAGCATGTAAGCATTATTATTATTATTATTATTATTATTATTATTATTATTATTATTATTATTATTATTATTATACGAATTTACCTTCATAATTTTTTTTGTACACTTTTAATATGCGTGATTTGCTGGTTTTGTATTTTTTTTTTTTTTTTTAATTCTCACTTGAACGGAATAGAGTGATGTCTGACCAAAGCGAAACTTGATTCACGTTAATCAGCTGTTACTTTAATTAGATACCTTTGATCTGGGCGTGTTTTTCTGCTTTAAGATTCAGAAGACACAGACGAGGGACAGAGAAACGACAGGGAAAATGAACTGAGAGTGAAGAGACGTGGAGAGGGAATCGAGAGGAACTGCATTGGGAAATTGGCTTATGCATAAAACCAGACTTAAATAGACTGTAGCCAGGCCTGAGGTGAGGGACAAGACAGAAGCGGAACATTCAAGCACGTAATCAGCGCAAAAGGCGGTGATTGGACACCGAGCACACCGAAGCGAAGCAAGAACAGCGAACTGACTGCAAGAGACGAGAGAAGGCGGAGGGAGAAGATCCTAGAGCGCCGCAGTCCTAGAGACATGAGATTACTTTCCCTTAAAGTTAAGTTCTGTTTTCTTAACTCGCTTATTTAGTGTAGGTATTTTATTTGTATAATATTCGTCTGAAAGCCACTGAATGTGAAACAAGTAGCACGATAATGTACTGTACTCGGTTTTTGTTTTGTTTATTTATTTTGTAGAGTTCTGCTTCTGCCACGCCCCCTACGCTTCATCTACAACCCCGTGAGCTATTGCACACTATTATTTGGTGACTGTCAAGCAACTGACCCAGAGATAAAATAACATAAATGTTAAATGTTAATTCTGGTAATCTATAATATATTGCAAATACAAGTAGGCCTATAATAAATATTAGACTATATATGTTTCTAACCTAATGCTATATATATATAACTTAGTAGCCTAAGGCAAAACAAGATCGTATAAAGTGTAATTAGCATCTTTGTTGGAAAAATAAGAACGCTCAAGGGACGGACATTCACAAAGTCACATAGGCCTATACATTTTGGCACCGTGACAATAGCTATAGCATGTTGTCATATAAATAACTCGAGTAGCCTACTACAGTATATTTTATGGTTGGGTGTTTAAAGTTACATTAAATAACTTGATGGGTGGGTGGACATCCATCCTGTTTTTTAGTCTTGCGTGCTAATGTACGTTTCTTATCCCTTCTCAGATTCTGAGACCTAAAAGACAACGTTCCAAAGTGTATCGTTGCTGAGTGGTTGTCAGTGTTTTTAGTGGGGCGGTATACGCCGGTGTTGTGAAATATCCTGCATCCCGTGGAAGTTCTGCATCACCCCGCTCTTCGGAAAGCCAATTTGCTTTCTTTCACTTCACGTGCACGCGCAGTTACTGAAAAGCCCTAGGGCCACGCGAGAGAATTTGACTTTAAAAACCCGAAGTTTCGCTATTCTACATACGAGCTGGTCTGTGGAACAGGCGGAGCTCGGAACTCTTGTTGACACCACTGTGTAATCCTCAGATTCACTACCGTCGGGCTTTACTATTCTAAAAACTGGCTTTTCTACTATACATTCCTTTTCAACTATGTATTACAGAATCACCCCAACCCCAATGCCGAAGCCCCTGCACGGGAGACCCCGTCTGCGAAATATACAGAAATAAATAATAAAAAGGTCCGCTTGTACAACCTCAATATGTAAAATTTCAACTAAATGTAAAACATCTCCCCCTAAATGTAAAACCATTCCAAACTATGAACAACTCTCAACTTAAACACTAACTGCTATACCAAAAAAAAATACTAGGGGTAAACTTTACCACCTGGAAGTTGGTTACTTATTCCCGGTTCCTTATTTGCGATGTAGTTGACAAAGCAGCACGTCCGTTTTCTGTGTGTTTTAACTAACTTACACATCTTGCTCAATTAATATATTGCCACTATTTAAAAAATAATCGCTCCTTCTTTAAAAAAAAGAAAAAGAAAATATTAATAACAAATCTGCAGCATAGCGGTTCCCTATATTACCCGCTTGTTTCGCCCCATTTAACCCACCTTAGACGCCTTGCTCACTAAATATCCAGGTATCCCTAGATAGGTTATAACCCCCTCTGCAAAAACACTAAAGATTGTAGTGAGCAAGCCGTACCCCACGATCAGCAGCACCCCAAAGTGTAGCCCATTATAACCTATGCAGAACGCATGGGGGCACGTCTTTGGATGACCCATTTACCTCCCTTAGACGGCTTGCTCACTAAATATAGAGGCATCCCTAGATAGGTTATGAACCCCTCTTTGTAAAAACACTAAAGATTTTAGTGAGCAAGCCGTACCCCACGAGCAGCAGCACCCCAAAGTGTAGTCCATTATAACCTATGCAGAACTCATGGGGGCACCTCTTTGGATGACCCATTTACCCCCCTTAGACGGCTTGCTCAATAAATATAGAGGCATCCCTAGATAGGTTATGAACCCCTCTTTGCAAAAACACTAAAGATTTTAGTGAGCAAGCCGTACCCCACGATCAGCAGCACCCCAAAGTGTAGCCCATTATAACCTATGCAGAACGCATGGGGGCACGTCTTTGGATGACCCATTTACCTCCCTTAGACGGCTTGCTCACTAAATATAGAGGCATCCCTAGATAGGTTATGAACCCCTCTTTGTAAAAACACTAAAGATTTTAGTGAGCAAGCCGTACCCCACGAGCAGCAGCACCCCAAAGTGTAGTCCATTATAACCTATGCAGAACTCATGGGGGCACCTCTTTGGATGACCCATTTACCCCCCTTAGACGGCTTGCTCAATAAATATAGAGGCATCCCTAGATAGGTTATGAACCCCTCTTTGCAAAAACACTAAAGATTTTAGTGAGCAAGCCGTACCCCACGATCAGCAGCACCCCAAAATGTAGCCGATTATAACCTATGCAGAACGCATGGGGGCACGTCTTTGGATGACCCATTTACCTCCCTTAGACGGCTTGCTCACTAAATATCCAGCTATCCCTAGATAGGATATGAACCCCTCTTTGCAAAACCACTAAAGATTTTAGTGAGCAAGCCGTACCCCACGAGCAGCAGCACCCCAAAGTGTAGCCCATTATAACCAATAGAGAATGCATGGGGGCACGTCTTTGGATGCCCCATTTACCCCCTTAGACGGCTTGCTCAATAAAATCGTTAGTGTTTTTGCAAAGAGCAGATGATAACCTATATAGAGATACCTCGATATTTAGTGAGCAAGGCGTCTAAGGGGGGTAAATTGGGCATCAAAACGTGCCCCCATGCATTCTCTATTGGTTATAATGGGCTGCATTTTGGGGTGCTGCTGATTGTGGGGTACGGCTTGCTCACTAAAATCTTTTGTGTTTCTGCAAAGAGGGAGTTATAACCTATCTAGGGATAGCTCGATATTTAATGAGCAAGCCGTCTAAGGGGGTAAATGGGGCAAAACAAGCAGGTAATATAGGGTACCACTATGCTGCTGTTAATTGAGCAAGATGTGTAAGTGAGTTAAAACACACAGAAAAAGAACATGCTGCTTTGTCAACTACATCGCAGATAAGGAACCGGGAATAAGTAACCAACTTCCAGGTGGAGTAAACTTTTACATATATGGGGAGTTATATATATACAGATGGCGGGGGTGTTTTACATATAGCAGTAGAAATTTTATCTTTCCTTGAAGTTAGAGAATATAACATTTTAGTTAAGCTTACATTTAAATATATTGAATTAAAACATTAAATAAAACCTGCTTTTTATTTATTTTATTTATTTACAAATATATTTATTTTATTTGGTATGCCAGTATATAATAATAATAATAATAATAATAATAATAATAATAATAATAATAATAAAACATTTATGTGCAAATATGCATTAATTTATTTTTAATATATGCAGTTATGATGTATATTATTAACAGAGTTCAATGTTGAGTAATTATTGTTAATGATGAATAAGTAGTGTGTCTTAAAACCAAAACATCTATTAAAATATTCAAAATGTGTTGATAAAATCAAAAATAATAATACAAAAACATATTTGTTAATTAAACAGTGTGTGTATGTGTGTGTGCATATATATATATATATATATATATATATATATATATATATATATATATATATATACACACACACACATTTCAGCATCAAATTTCTCAGGTTTTTAATGTCAGTTATAAGATTCTGGGGCAAAAAATCATTTTAGCAACATTTGGTGTGTCTTTATTTGAACATAACATTTGTAAAATTAAAAAATAATACTATTTTTTCACCCCAATCTACATTAAGTTATTTGAAATTAGCCATGTATCAGTTTTTTTGATCTTAACACCATTCACACATAAATTGGATTTATCCTTTACATCACTGTTGTCTAAACTCAATTTTTGTAATTGTTGGTCTTTGTCCTAACTGTCCTCCATTCATAGTTTCATAGTCAAGTTTTGCCACACCCTTTATCCGCATGCTTTATCCATGCGTGTTCCAATTTGTTATAAAGTTGCTGTTGGTTAAATATTGGTTGTATACAATGCAAATTATGGATAATTGTACTAGTTTGGCTTTGATTCTGTTGGTCGTGCCAGTTCCTGATCTTGACACAATGTAAAACTGTTGCTGCAATGGATGGAGAAACCATTGCCTTGATCTCAAAACTTGTAACTGGAGATTTTGATGTGGCTGTGAAAGACAAAAACCAGGTTCAGAAGTATGCTTACATGAAGTGGTATAGAAATCGAGACAAGTGCAGTGTGGTGAATGGTCAGCTTCTATGGATGGGCAAAAGAATCCATGAGAAAAACAAGGCGTGTGATGTTGTGCTACATGAATTCCGGAAGACCAAAGGAAGTGGGGCAAGAAAACTTCTTTATCGCTTGCGGTCTTGTTATGTTGGACTTTCAGAGCGCAATATTCAAAAGTTGTTAAATGAAAATACTGTGTACCAGAGACTTCACTGCAAGTTTTGCAATAAGCCACAAATATGCCCATTTTGAGCAAAAGAGGTGCAGATCGTCACCAGATCGACCTAAGGGACATGGGAAAGAAATTTGTTGTTGAACAAAATGGACAAATCTATAGGTATGTGCTTGCTGTCATGGATGTCTTCAGACGTTTCATCTGGTTGATTCATCTTGCATACAAACAAGTGTCACCAATTGCAAAATGTTTGTATAAACTTTTTACTGAATTTGGACCACCAAGGGTCATTCAGTGTGATCAAGAAATAGAACTCAAAGGTGCAGTAAAGTTGTGTGAGAAACTGAACATTACCATTATTCGAAGTCGGCCATCGTCCGCAAGGGAAAGTTGAACGGAGTCACTGCAACTGAAGAGACAAAATAGCTTATGACATTACAATGCTTGCAAAAACATCTGTTAACTGGGTAAAAAGCCTGCCAAAGTACGCTCAAATTTTGAACAATGATCCCAAAAGAATCCTTGGATACAAGTCACCTTTTCAAGTCTTCTTTGGAAGAGATAACCGCCTTGTGACAGAGATGATGGACAGACAAAATGAAGCATGTTGCCCAGAGGAGGACATCCATGCTGGGTCCCTTGCACCCAAACCCGGAGATTACACTGAGTCGCTGAAGCAGATGAAGTCCATCAGATCAGTAGCTGCTAAGGCAACAGAAAAAAATAATGAGTACATGGTCAAGCGACAACAGCGTGCTAACCCACCACCAAAATTCAGGAAAGGGATGGACGTCCTCCTTAAGTTACCCCTGAAGGCAGGGACAAAACCAACAGAGACCCCATATTCAGGTAGGCTGCATCTTGCAAGTGAGGGGAAAAAATGAAAATACAAAGTATCATATACACTTCTAGGATCAAGCGAGTGTGTGACTGAATGAATGGTTTTCAGTTGCAGAAATCACTCTTCATCGGAAATCACAGAAAGCCACTAATCATAATAAGTTTTACACACATGATGATGGATGATGGATATTCCCAGCACATCTCCACTCTGGCACGCACTTGCCGATTCTTCCTGAGCAACATCCGAAGAATCCAACCCTTCCTCACCAAATACGCCACCCAGCTCCTGGTCCAGGCCTTGGTACTCTCCCGCTTAGACTACTGCAGCTCCCTCCTGGCTGGCGTCCGCCACCGGTCCGCTCCAGCTCATCCAGAACTCCGCTGCCCGCCTGGTGTTCTCTCTGCCTCGCTTCTCCCATGCAACTCCACTACTCTGCTCACTCCACTGGCTCCCGATCACCGCTCGTATCCAGTTCAAGACTCTTGTACTAGCCTACAGATGCCTTGACCAGACTGCACCCAGCTACCTCCAGACCCTCATCTCTCCCTACACCCCCACTCAAAATCTTCGCTCCGCCTGGACTAGAAGATTGGCTCTACCTCCTCTACGCTCCCCTGCCTCCAGAGCCCGCTCCTTCTCCACCCTCGCCCCGCAGTGGTGGAATGACCTTCCTACAGATGTCAGGACTGCCCAGTCCTTGACCACATTCCGGCACCTCCTCAAGACTTACCTCTTCAGACAGCACCTGCAGAACTCCTCTGTTCTTCCCGTGGGACACGTATCACCCTTCCTTAAATGCACTTTACTTGCTCTTATCTGCCCCCTATTTTACTGCATTTAATCCTGTACTTCAGAGTACTGTAATCTGCCAAGTGTTTAATCTGTAGTATTTTGTATTTAATCATATCCTGATGTAACTATCACTGACACTGTTATCTACTGTATTATTGAATTGTATTTTGTCACACTTGTACTTGCTTGATCCAAAGTCATTGTATTTATCTTGCTCTTAATTGTATTATTACTTGTACTGTGATACTTGAAATGTATTTGCTTACGATTGTAAATCGCCCTGGATAAGGGTGTCTGCTAAGAAATAAATAATAATAATAATAATAATGGATTGGAGCATTTTGATGCTGTATGGATGAAAATCATTTATGATTAATTTGGTGATGGCAATTGTCAGTTTGCTGCATTGGCTCATCAGCTTCAAGGAGTTGGCATATTTCGATCAGCAGACACTCTGAGGGCTGAAATTGCTGCTGAATTAAGAACCTCCCGCTTTGTGCAGGATGGGTCACATTATGTCAGTTTTATCAAAGGGGAATGGAATGATTATTTGGAATCCCATGAGTCCGAATGGAACTTATGGAGACAATCTAATGTTGCTTGCTGCTGCCAAGGTGCATGGGGTTACCATACGTGCTTATCCTGCTAGAGGGGATTTTGAAGTTCACAACATAAAGTCCAGTGAGGTTTTCGATGGGCCTATTCTTTATCTGGGTTATTTTCCAGAAGGGCAGGGTGAGCACTGTGTTAGTTTGCAGCTGACAGCAAATTAAGATGAATTCATTGAGTCTCACTCTAGCCCTGAGAACGAACTTTCATCAGAGGAAGAACGTGATGATACACTTCAGCCCGGGTCACCGACGAAACAATTCACTGACTCTGAAACAATTCTGAATCGAGCCCTCAGCACAGCAATTTGACCGATGATTTGACTGAGAGAATGTCTGTCCCCAGTACCGATGGCAACCATGTTTCTGAGGAAGAATGTGATGAGACACCTCAGCACAGCAAACCGAATGATGAATGTGAGAGAATGTCTGCAGCAAGCCCTGGTGGTGACCATTCTTTTGAGGAAGAATGCGATCACACACCTCAGCACAGCACACCAAATGATGAATGCAAGAGAAGGTCTTGTGATGAGACACCGTGGCATGATATGATGCCCACCATTCATCGGTCATCACCACTGCCAGAAGAAATTATAAGAAAAATTATGCAGTATTGTATATCAGAAAACCTATATGCGTGGCAACGACTTTGGTGTGTGAAGAGAACCTTTCGAGACGTTGTAAATTCCATTCCTGTTCCAACGATTTATTTCAACCCAGTAAACGAAAACAGAATAGTGGATCCCTTGGTATCAGTAAACAGATTACTCAGGGTAGCAGGAAGGAACAGTGGGGTTGTTTTGAGTTTAAGAGCAATGTTAAAACACCCAATGTGGTGTTAAAACACCTTCTTGAGGTGTCGTGGGCTAGTCAATGAAACACAGAGGATGGAAGGTGCCCACTTGAAGACCCCAGAGATGTACCCTACTTAGCTCAATCCAGACAGCATTACAAGGCAGAGGGATATCTACATCATCATATGGAAGGAAACACAAATGGATGGAGACGCAGATGAATCACATTAGTTTACTGTAAAGCTACTTCTTAGTTGGTGCTTACCTTGGCGAGAGCCGAGCTCAAATCAGCATGAAGTTTTAACATCTACTCTCATGTAATGGAAATCAGGGTGTGACTCCAGTTGAGGAGGAATCAGAATCTCATTTTTTGTGTGTTTTGGAGGATTTAATGGGCTTATCAAGTATAACTGCATTTTGGTATTTTTTTTCACATTTAGGGTGTCTTTACATATTTAACTTGTCCAAAAAAAAAATACTGCTGCTATGTGTAAAACATCAACCCCTATATGTAATAACCTCCCACTAAATGTAAAAAGTTACCCCTATATGTAAAACACATATGTAAAAAGTTACCCCTATATGTAAAATAACTCCTTCTATATGTAAAAAGTTATTTGTTTTTTATCAGTATAGCAGTGTTTAAGTTGAGAATTGTTCATAGTTTTGAATGGTTTTACAATTAGGGGCAAAGATCAGTTTTACATTTAGGGGTAGAAGTTCTACATTTAGGGGCAAGCAAATTTTACATTTAGGGGCAAATGATTTTATATTTAGGAGTGTTTTACATTTAGGGGTCATTTTTTACATTTAGGGGAAGTTTTACATTTAGGAGTGATTTTACATGTAGGGGTTGTACACTGCTTCTATTTTGTGTTTCTTTACTCTTATAAAAAAGAAAAAATGCAATAAAGACCACTCTCTCTATAGGTGGAAGCTCACAATTTAGTAATTGCAAGAAACTAGCACTTTCTTAAAAGTTTATTTTATAAAATATGAGACACCTCACACAACGTAGTAACTTACTTCAATTAACAAAAATGAATAGGCTTATCCTACCCAGGAATTGCCATTAAACATACACTGTTATCTTTCTGTTATTTGAAGCATTTCAGTTCCCATTGTCTTCTCAATGGTTCAGCCTAGGATCAGAGCCTGAAGACTTGTGGAAGCACTCGGGAGAGACCCCAGAAATCTTCCACATGGTACGCAAAACTGAACCAAACCGACATGTCGATAACAAATCATGTTGATAACAACTTTGCTTCAACATGCTGTAAAATGTTTCAGCGTATCAGAGTGCTGCATTTCTGTTAATTCCTGAGTTTCACAGCACCTACACTGTCACATTAGAAAACTGCAATCGCATTGCATCACCGTTTCCCTTTCCAAAAATGAATAAACACAGCGCACTGCCATCGAGACAGAACAGCAACTACAGTGACAGCTAAATAGTCCACAACAACAATAAAAGGGACAAATAAACCTATTTGAAATACAGTCTTAAACTAGGGGAAAACTGTCTCACACATCTGTTATGCTGGTTCCATTTCTAATCACTGCTCTCACAACTAATGTGATCATTACTCACCCCCTAAGTGTGGCGTATAAACATAAACTTATTGTTATTTTTTTTATCTTACACATTGTGACGAAACAGGCAGTTTTAAAAAAAAATAATAACAACAACTTGGCAATTATGTGTTAATGATTAGGACATGTATTACTCATTTTAATATAAGACAAATAACTATTTTATACAATGTCATCAATACTCATATACCCATGTTCTAGTTATCTGCATTTGCAGCCACATGATATAAACATCACCCAACCTTCTGGTACTTGGGATAAATATATGTCTGGGATCAAGTTCCCATCCTCATGTTTCCTACCTACGGTATCTGGTGAAGGAGGTTGTGTGGTCCAGTGGTTAAAGAAATGGGCTTGTAACAAGAAGGTCCCTGGTTCAAATCCCACCTCAGCCACTGACTTATTGTGTGACCCTGAGCAAGTCACTTAACCTCCTTGTGCTCCGTCTTTCGGATGAGATGTAATTGTAAGTGACTGCAGCTGATGCATAGTTCACACACCCTAGTCTCTGTAAGTCGCCTTGGATAAAGGCGTCTGCTAAATAAACAAATAATAATAATAATGCAGAACTGGATCTGGCCAATGAGCCTGACTCTACACCACCGTGGCTTGAAAGAGAGCTATCTGAATGTGGATTCACAAGGGGTAAGGACAATGACATCTTGATACACCTGTGGTGTAAACCTGCAGCAGGCTACAAATCTCCCTTCCATTTCCTTTGATCAGATCATGATGGTTCTTGAATATTTTCAATGCTGACTTTTTACTGTGGTCTGCAAGAACTGTAAAATTAGTATTGTAGCCACTGGGGAAGGCCCTGCCCCTTTAAAGCAATGTTGTTAATTGGAGACAGCTATGCAAAGGAGAGATAGGCTTCCGACAACAGAGGGCTGATGAATCTCTTCGGCCATTACACCATCTCCATCCCCAGAAAGTCCAGCAGATGGCGTTGCAGCGCGTGTACTGTCTGACTCGCTACATTTCCCCCACCTAAGGGTTGCGCTGGCTCCATCTAGGTGAGGACTGTTGGGGGCTGGGGAATTTAAGTCCATCCTGGCGAGGTAGGAAGCTGGGCAGTCACGATTATTGAATTGTGGTTTGTCAAACTTGTACTTTACTTGTTTTATTGTATTTCTTGCTCTTATTGTATTACTTGTATTGTAACGCTTGAAATGTTTTTGCTTACGATTGTAAGTCGCCCTGGATAAGGGCGTCTGCTAAGAAATAAATAATAATAATAATAATAATGTAGGGCCAGAGTTTCAACTGGTACATCACCTCTGAGAGGCCTTCCAAAACCTTGCAGTGTCCCTCCCAGCAACTGGACAGCTTAGGGCAGTCCCTTCCCGTGCTAGGGACAGTAGACCCACACTTTGGTCCCCTGGCTGGAAGTCCCGACCCCAGCACTGGGTGTCTTAGGCCCGCTTCTGTCGCTATCCAGCACTATCAATGTATGTCTGGGTGAATTTGTGGGTGATGTTGAGATGGTGCAAGTACTCCAATCCGGCTGGCTCAGAGATGTCAAGCTGCGTTGTCAGCCAAACATCAGGTCCACCAGGGTGCTCAGCTCCCTCCTGAACATCGCTGGCATGAATCCTGTGGATTTCTGGAATGCTGTCCAGTATGAACCACTCCCGCAGGTACCCAAAGGTTTTGGCCACACCAATGTATCCAATGCCAGATCCCCCATGCATGTCCTGTACCACAGTCTCCCCACTGTGCGTAAAGCACCTTGGTCCCCGAGGTGAGCACTGCCACAGTAAGCGCCGAATCTACTCTTCATTTAGCTCGGGCGGGGTTTCTGAGCTAGCTGTTACGGAGCTTGCTTGCTTGCTTGCTTGCTTGAGCATCCGGGCAGCGCTGCACCTCCTACTGCTCATCCTAACATGGTCGTTGTGACAGGGCATCCGTGTTGCTGTGCATGTGACCTGGCCAGCGCTCGATGGAGTGGTTGTACTCGTGTAGGTCCTCGATCCATTGGGCGATCTGTCCCTCTGGCTTGGGGAACTGGAGCAGCCACTTCATGGATGTGTGGTCTGTGCGCAGGTGGAAACATCAGCCGTACAGGTAGGGGCAGAAGTGCTGTATGGCGATGTGCGCATGGCTCTTCACTAAATGCCAGTAGTAGGATGCCAGGCCTAAGAAGCTGTGCACCTCGGAGACAGTCTTAAGGCTCAGCCAGTTCTTCACATATGCTACCTTGGCCGGGTCCGTGGCGATGCTGTTCGCCCCATGACGAGGAAGTGGGTTTTCCTCCGCAGCAAATGGCACAGTTGGGTGCAGTTTGAGTCCAGCCTGACGGATGCACTTGAACACAGTTCACAGATTCTCCAGCACTCCTCAGAATGTGGGGGCGTGCACCATTGGGTCATCCAGGTAGATGACATATGCTGTCTGGGAACTAAGATGAGCACATGTTCCATCAGGCACTCGAAGGATTTAGTGGCATTGCACAGTCTGAATGGCATCACCCAGAACTGCCACAGTCCTTGGCCAATGGAGAACACAGTCTTGGGGTGAGCCTCCAGAGTTAGTTATACCTGCCAGTACCCACTGTACAAGTCCAGGGAGCAGAACCAGCAAGACCCAGCAATTGCAGTCCAGGACCTTGTTGATTCGGGGGAGGGGGTATGAGTCCTTCTTGGTAACAGCATTAGGCTTGCAGTAGTCCACACCAGTCCTTCTTCTTTACCAGCATGGCCAGGGCAGGCCAGGGGGTGTTAGAGGGCTTGATTATGTGAGGCATATTTATTATTATATTCTTGTCTTTGGGTAAAAATAGTCCACCACAGTATATGGATTTCAAGTAAAAATATATTATTAAATAAAGGCGGAATCAATAACTATAAATACATTTTTACTTATTTCTAAAAAAAACTACATTGTGAATTAAAACACATGAAATACGGTTTAATTAAAACATGTAACATATGCCTAGGAATGCTGACAGTGCTTATTGGAATGACAAAGAAAAGACTACGTAATATTAAAAAGTATTATTTATTCAGAAGTTACAAAATTAGCTGTCGCAGTGTGTGCAGGTTTCTACCCTGACTGACCCAGCCCACAGAGGCAATCTGGTTGTTGTTGTCATCATGAAGGGGGAAGAAGGAACACGGGTTGACCCACTGTTGTTTCCCAACAGCTGGAGAGTGGTGCTGTGCTCCTCGGTTAGTCAGGCCTGCAGGTGTCCGGGCTTTCCACAGCGGCTTTCTTTTCGGGTATTCTGGCTCCCCGGTGGAATCCTGCTCTTCCTCGCTGCACATGGTGTTGCGCATGGGCCTGGCGAGGGGATGACAGCATTCTCCCTCCTCAAACATGGCCTCGACCCGCACGGCAAGAGCCAAAGCCTGCTCTGGGATGGTTGGTCCCACTAGCCACTGCCTCCATTGGCAGGTTGCTTCATACCTCGGAGGGAAATACTGGGTAAGCCATCCTGGCAAGGTAGTAGACTGCCTCCAGCACACCAAGCTCCTCTCCTGGCCAGGAGCCGTTCCAGCCTAGGAATTTGCAGTGGCTACAACAGTGAGTTTGATATTAACCCCCTTTTATGTAGCCATAAAATGTGGAATAGATTTTCTGATAAACTGTGGGCAATTTGCCTAACATGCATGCTGTTGTCACTGTAATGAGTGTGGTTGAGGAAGAGGTCAGAGGTGGGTGTTCTTGGAAATGTGTTGATTCAGTCTGTGTTTTATAGGATGGTACCATTCACATAACAATACATTGTATATTAGTTATACTACCACTGTACATTGTTGTATAACACTAATAGTATTATTTTCTCCAAGTAAGCTAACATACAGTATATAAAATGTATAATTGTAATTACTATTAATACATATTTGTTTTTCTTATAGGAGCTGGACAAAAATGATATCTGAAATGTTGCACTGCTGTTGAAAGGCATTCAGTGCTTTTGTTTGAACAGATTCAAGAGTGCATTGAGCCTGTTAGTCAAACAATGATTTGTTTTAAAGATAAATATTGTTGTATATACGGGCAGTTTAAATTAATTCAAAATGTAGTCTGTGTTTCTAATAGCCTAGCAGCTAGTAAAATCACCCCAGGTTTGAGACTGTTTTTTATGGGGCACTACCAGTAAAATATTTGTAATTGATTGTTAACCAACTGGTTCTAGAGGGTTTATGGTACTCCTTGCCATAAACTATGTGTACTAAATATTGTTCTACACTATACTTGCCAGTGCTCTTTTTAGAAGTGGAGGGAGGGGTAATTGAATGCAGTTCTTCCTCACCTAACATTAAGGATTCATTAATAAAGAGGTTTTTTTTTTCTTTAATGTACCTGGTTTGAAAGAGCTTCAGACTTTCTGAAATCTGAAGAACTGAAATTAAAGAAACCCTTTTACTTCTCATTTGAATAATTTGACCATGCTTTACTTGAAGGTAATATCATGGAGTTTAAGTATTTTAATGTATTAATTTATGTTTTTAATTGTTTAATTTTCTCTTATTTAGGAACTTTGCAAAAATGACAATGAAGGTTAAACAAGTATGTTGATTACTGGGTGAAGGAATGTAATCCTGCAGGAACGTGATGTTGAATAGCCCTATCTATCGTATTTATTAATGGATTTTCTTTTAATGTTTCAGCCAAAAGTCAAATACAGAATAAATGTGTGCAGCATTTAGGCTATATGGTGGTTGATACTGGCATTTTGTTTGTTCTGCGACCTTGAGGTAAATCTTTTTCTTGACATAAAATAAAGCCGTTATTCCTTCATTAGGACATTACTAAGCTAAAATCCCTCCTTTCTGTTAATATTCACAGGCTATACAGACTTTCAACTCCATTCTAGACACTGCAAGCAAAGAAGATCGAAAGAAAATGAAATTTTCTGGAGAGCAATATGATTCTGTAAGTGTATTAGCATACCCTTTTGAAATTCCTTAATACTGCTTATATGACTAAAAGAAGGCAAAATCTTTTACTTTGCTGTATGATTCTCCTCCTCCCTGTCTTGTTCCTATCCAACACACCTTGTCCAGTCTGCTCTAACTACTCCTCAAACTCTATTGCTCTTTATCTGCTGCTATCTCTACAATGAATGGTGTGTAAATACAAGGGGTTACAGTATTACAGATGGAACACCACCACTGCCAAAAATACTGATTTCTCCTATTTTGAAAATATGAAGTCCTGTGACAAGCATTTTTTAAGTAAACCTAATGTTAATATGTTAAAATTAAAAAGTAAGTGATACCATTTAAAATAGTGCTTATCTGTATAATTGTATTGCTCTATAAAGCCATTGGATTTAATTAACTTTTTTCAGTTTTAAATATTAAAAAGTAGCATAATCACCAGTCAGGGTGTACATAAACAAACCTTCATTTGCTAGCTGTACTATACTACCACCTAATGGAGGAAAACAATGTCCACAAATCCCTACTGAAGTATTAACTCCTTTTAAAATGACTTTTCGAACTACAAAAAAAAAAATCTATGGAATTCAGTGGTTGCTTTAAGTAGGCAATATCATAAGTAAGCTTACAGTATAGGGTAAAACGTTAAAGTGGCAGTGTTTGAACTGTTACACAGATAATAAATGAGTAGGTCACAAACTATTTCAAAATATATAATCAAAAATAATATATCCTCGGACTAAGGGCTTGTTGTGCTTGTCTAGAGCAGTGTTCAGAGGTTCCGTACACAAAAACAAGTGCAAGGTTTGGTTCAGGAACAAAAGAAAGGGGTTTTATTCAAAAACCAAATAAACAAAAGACTGGTTTGAGGGCCATAAAGTACAAACTATTAATGTTAACAAAAAAACTTAAGCTACACATACTTTTACTCGCTCTCCAAACACACTCTTTGTCTCCTTTTTATACCATGTGGCCAGGGCTGATTGACGATTAAAGAATTGTGAAAGGAAACTTTGCATTTTTTCAGTTTTCAGCATTATTTTATCTTCAAGAAAACCAAGTACAGTCGAAACACATTGGAGAAATCGTGGATAAACATCTTGAGAAACTTTGTCAGGAATGTGTGATCTACTTTGCAACAATAAAAGGAGCTACCAGAAAATGTGCAAAAAAAACCAAATTGAGCTATCAACAGACCAATCGCTTTAGTCTAATTTACAGGGTTCACTCGCAGAATTTTGGCAAGGGCTGTGAGCAGAATTCAAAGGCCTCAGTGAGGTTGCACTTAAATGTCTTCTGCCTTTCATATCAATATATATATATATATATATATATATATATATATATATATATATATATATATATATATATATATCTGTGAAGCAGCATTTTCTGCCTTTGCTGTCATCAGAAACAAATGCTGTAATCAATAAATCCAGAAAATGACTTGACCCAAGTTTACCATTAAGGCAAGAATATATTGTATTTTAGCATTATTATTTAGATTTAAAATTGTGTTGCAGTGGGTCTCAACTTTGACATTTTTAAGACTCCTTAAGATTCCTCTAAAGGCAATTATATATTTAGACTTGACAGATTTATTTTTCAGAAGTGCAGAAATTACCGTAAAACAATTCATTAAAGTGAATTGCTTTAAGTCGACTCTCGACATCTGTTGCTTACGTCAACAGTCTGGCTGGGGGTGGGGGACATACTTATTTAATGTGATAACTTCAGTGTATTATTATTATTATTATTATTATTATTATTATTATTATTATTATTATTATTATTATTATTATTATTATTATTATTCAAATTGAATATTATCAGTCCTACAGTATATGGAAACTATCCTGCCTTGCCTCTCTAAGTAAATCAGCAATTTCTGTGGTTTTAAAAAATAAACGTGGAACGCTGAAAAGCCTAAGTATATCGCATTGTATTATTAGGCTTCCAAGCCCTATGGGCTGGGAATATTAGGCTCTTTCCACCAGAGTTGCTCAAACTCACCTGATTCGGTAAGTTGGTAGATGTTTATGAGAAGATGGAAAATGCTAAAGAACTTATGTCATAGGTCACATTGTTTGGCCACCATATTGGATTGAAAAAAAACATTTTGCCTAAATGTAAAAATTCGTCTTTCAAAAATGACTTATTACAATGAAAACCACACGGTACAGACGTCATAATCACAAACTACAAAGATATTCTTCTCCCAACCCGCTAGTCCAATTGAAACAAACCCAATGGCACATATGATCGTAGTGTGGTTGTCTTTAAAGGGCGTTAAAGGGAAGTTGCTACAATAAAAAACATGGCAGCCATGTTGGATGACATCATCAACATACAAAACTGGCTACAAAACCCGTCGTCTCTGAAATCGCTAGTCCGATTGAACCAAAGATTGGCACACATGATCCTAGTGTGGTTGTCTTTAAAGATTGTTCAAGGGAAGTTGCTGCAATAAATAAACATGGTGGCCACATTGGATGACATCATCAATATACAAAACTGGCTAATAACTCCTTGTAGAGTGCAGATAGGGCCATGGTTACTATGAAACACATATAGTACCCCATGAAACACATATAGTACCCCATGTTATTGTCCGTGACCTTTGACCTCTCCTAAAGAGTGCACATAGGGCCATGGTTACTATGTAATAATGCCATTCGGCACTATTTGCTAAAGTGTTTGTTACTGGTATTGCATTCTGCACTATTTGCTAAAATGTTTGGTACTGTTACCCACATTCTGCACGATTTGCTAATGTGTTTGGTACTGGTACTGGTACTGGAAGTTGCTGGCAACTCTAGTTATTTTTTTTTTTTCCTAAAACTTTAAATTGCTCCTGTCCGCATGCGGTGTAACCAATCAACATGAATCTTGGCAGTTATCATCCCGTGTAGATTACAGTTCAGATGCAAAAAAATTGCACTCCTGTGTCAACCAAGATGGCGGCATGATGCATTTTTTGGAAAAACCTTTCAAAATCTTCTTGGGAAATGGTGAACCGATTGATCTGAAAGTTTGTATACTTCTCATCAGCAACCAAACCTGCTTCAAGTTTGGGAAACAGAAGTTGCTGCAATAAATTTTACTATCAAAATGGCAGCTACAAAATTCGCCAAAACGCACCCCAAACATCAAACTGCTTCTGTTTACAAACCGTTTAACCAACTAACTCTGAACTTGGTAGGCATCATCCTGGGGACAATGGAATTCAAATATGGCAAAATGGTGTTCATTTGTAAAACAAGATGGCCGCCGGACCTACATGTTCTTAAATTTAAAACCGCTTCAGTTTAAAAACGGTTTACTTGATTAACTCCAAACCTGAAAACCATCATGCCTGTATCAGTACAATTTACTTTTCAAAAATGGTGTTTGTGCGTGAACCAAGATGGCCGCCTGGTGCATTTTTTGGAATAAACTTTCAAAATCTTCTTCTGATTTCAAACTTGTCAAATATCAAGAACTAAACCCGCTTCTTCCAGTAATTGCTTAAGTGTTTGGTACTGGTACTGGGGCTTGGGAGCCGTAAAACTGCCTGGTAGTTCTAGTTGTTATTGTTGTTCTTGTTGTTGTTATTGTTATTTATTTTTATTTAGTGATAAAGTTTAGTTTCAATGAGGTAACTTAGGTCTCTATCTTACCATAGGCATTTTAGGATTGTTCACTGGTATGCCTGATGGTCAAGGCCTGGAACACTGGTACTTTAGATGAAAAGGTTGTGAACCACGGCTCAAGCACAGGTGTCAAGCATAGGAAACAAAGTGGTGTCAAAAATTTGCTTGGGTATAATATACCGAAGATGGGAGATGCCCACCTGATGAACCTTATGAAGTGCCCCACCCAGCCCATTCCAGGCGGTTGTCCTGCTGAGGCGCGAGGGAAGGCCGCACTTTGGTTGATACCTGGAGCCAGTATTGCCGCAGCTGACCCTACTTTAGTTCAAAACTCATGCTACATTTACTGTTTACAGATACAAACAGGATTTTTTTAAAAAAGGAGAAAAAAACACTATGGAATCTCATGTAAGTCATTGCTCAGACTGTGAAACTTAAACTACTTTATTGACTTAATCATTATTGCAAGACTACATTTATACATGCTATTTGACAGTGCATCCCTAATTAATGATTAAAAGCTGCATTTTGTTATGAAATAGAACAGTGGTTCTCAATCTGTGCTCTGTGGAAAGGTTATATAATTACTGAAAGGAAGCGGCAGCATAGTTTATAGATCCCATTGCAGACCTAAAAAAAACAAAACAACTTTAAACTATCCGTATACAGTTTTGGAGTGTCTAAAATGTATTCTTTACTAGGGAGTTTTCGTGTGTTGCGCTCAGGTGCACTCAACACAGCAGCTTGTAAAGTAAGGGATAACACACGACAGGGCATTAACATACTGTAGTTGGATTAACATACTGTAGTTGGGTTGGAGTCACGAAGGCTAACAATTTTGTTATGTTGTTAGCCTCTGTGCTGGTCTCAATCGCTCCATAAACAGTGCTGACATAAACCGCAATGTTAGCCTTTTTAGTGACCAAGCATTTAAAAATGCTATTCATGTATTTTTGTTGATAATGGAAAGAAACACATGAGGCAAAGTTCACTATCCACACATTACTACCACTGACCTGGAGAAGCCAATACAAAAATTACATAATTGGCATTTTTAATGCTTGTTCCAACAGGCTATCATTACGGTTGGTTAGCACTGTTTACAGAATGATTGAGACCACCATAACATAACAAAATGGAGTACTCTTGACCAGCCAAATTACGCACTGAAGCAGCAAATTATCGTAACAGACCGTTTACATTTTCAAGACAAACTGTTTTTAAGTCAATTACCATTTCTTTGTTTCATCAAATAAATAAAAACACCAGCTGCCCAATAATTTTAGTTTTCTTTGATTGTTGTTGACTTGTTAAATCTTTATCTCTTTTGCTTCTTGTAATTCTAGCCATTTTATTGTCATGCCTTTGAAAACATCAAATGTAACGAAAGGAATGTCACTCATTTTTAAAAACTTTAACAGACATCTCACAACAATGTGTATATTTATTACTAGTTTAATATGTTGTGTATTGATAATGTATTAATTGAACTGTGCTTCAGCAAAAATAAATTCATTTGTGCATTGTACTATTTAACTGCAAGGTAAAAAATCCCTAACAGCCAATCAGCGTGCAGCATCGAACATTCCGTTTTATAAATGAAAATTATAGCTGGAGATTCGTAGCTGACTGTGCTGGGACCTCATGGGTGTATTGTAACTAATTCAGATAAATCAATTTCTTCTGTAATGATCAATTTAAAAATAAAACAGTCCGTTTTGTTTTTCCTCTCTTTAAATATGTGTTCATGAAAATGTGTGTTAATGAAAAGTAAACTAAACCTGTTCTTTAAAACTCCAATTTTAAAATAACTTTGCTTACAGAAACAGACAAATCGCATTAAAACAAAAAAAGGTAAGGGTTATTCTTAAAGTGATTTTTACCTTGAAGTCATCAGTAATCTCGATAAATACTGTACAATCTAATGCCAATGGGACAAGCCTTCCATTTTAACTGCATTGTTACTTTGAACTACTGTACAACCACGCGTGTGTTCTACAAGGTTCTTTATCGGCTCAGCACATTTCTTTGTAGGTATCACACACTCTGCAAATGATTTACGTTACTTGTATTTTAACATTGCATTCTTAAACAGTGAACATGTTCAAACTTAAATATAAAGCCATACACTTTTTTTTTTTTTTTTTTTTTTTTAGCGATTGCCTGATAATGGTTCCAGTTGGATTTGTAGCTGGACTGGGATGTTTAAGCTTCAACCTGTGTAGCTTCGATTTTTTCTTATTCTTGCTGTGATTGGCTGCAAAGACAACAGGGCTAGACAGAGGCTGGATAACGTTTGTCCAGTTGTTTTTTTCTTGTGCACAGTTTGTATTCTGGGAGATGTAGTTATTAGTGGAAGTTTTAAGGGAGACTAGCTGTGATGCAAAATCGCTATGCATATTTGTATGCATTACATTTCAATTTAGTGCCTATTTCGGATTTTTAATGCATATAAACGGCCTGTATGCAGCTTTTCTGGACTGCTGCCTATACTATTCATAACATTGTTGTCTTAACATTGACTAGTCTACAATGCTGCAAAAAATATTTAATAGATCTCAATTTTCAATTACAGTAATTCAGTTACTAAATGTCATAAATGACTATTCACATCGTTATACAGTGTTTTGTAGTCTTTATTAAGTTGTTATGAATCCTATAGTGTTGAATTGAAGTGGTTAGTGGACCTTACACTTCAAGTCAGGAATTGCATCTGTGTTTGCACAGTAAGTTGATTTGTAGATAATCGTGTTTTTGTTTTCACTGGTGCATACTGTACCCGTTTAACATTTTATTGTGTGCTGTTCCTAAGATAACGTTTACTGTACTTTTAAGCTTAATGGTTTATAATCAACTTTAAGTTTTACTTTCGCTTCCTAAAAACGTTAAAGACTGAAGCCACTGTTTCAGTTACTGCTCTAGGTAAGAAATATATTTGCAATGCAAATGTTCAAAAAATGTTAGGTGTTTCTTGTCAAATGTTATCAGTGAATCGAACTGCATTTGTAGCCTTACCATAACATTAGCTGAATTTAAATAAACCTGATATTTAGTGAGGTCGGATTTAAAGTAAAAAGTGTTTCTTTAAAATCTTTTTTTTTTTAATTTGTGGTGGTTATCTGTGAATAAAGTATGTAGTTTTAATAAGACACTTCTTTATGTTTTCTAAGCAAGATTATGGACATTCTTAAAACTGTTAAACTCATGTCAAGTCGGTTAACCTTTGTGCCTTTGGTTTTCCTTTTTATAAAATGTATTTGCTAGCTCTACAACGCTACCACTATCTCACAAGGAGTGGTAATAGGTCAAGAAAAAGCATATCCATTTTATTATTTATTAAAATAAAGTTTTAATATTGGGCATGTTTATTTCATCACCACTTTTCAGTTAAGTGCATATCTGACATCAGTTTTGGAGCATGTCACAAATGCATAACTATTATTATTATTTTACGTTGCATTAATACCAGAACACGGCATGCATACTTTATTTTATTTTTTTTATAACCATGTAGCTTTTAGCTATGTCTTGGGAAAGTGATGTTCAACAAAGTTTTGAGTGAGTTAAAATGTATTTTTAAAATCCTTTGTCAGATAAACACGCTCCAATAGCAATTAAGTACATTTTCTCTAGAATAACATTATTCTTTAGCATTCTTTGTTTGTGTGGGGTGCGGTATTATAACAGAAAGAATAACGTACCTCAGTAATTTTTCTCAATTAAAGGTTTGTTTTTTTTGTTTTTTGTTTTTTTTAAGCCAGCAATGTGAACTGTTCTCTGGCAGCAGCCAGTGGAAGCAACATCATTTCAATGTTCATCCAGGGGAAGGTAACTGGGGATATTAACATGCCTGTGAAAATAAAACTTTCAGGTAATACATGTATCATGGAATTCTGTGATCCTTTTGATGTATTTCTGTGATCATATTCATGGAATTACATGCTCCTATCATTTAATTACATGATCATTTTCACTTCATGTGCTGGTATCACATAATAAGTTAGTATCACGTAGATGCATGTTGGTATCATATAATTATGTGCTAAGGTGATTTTTTTTTTCAGTAGGCAGCATCTGCATGCATTTTAATTTGTATTTGTAATTACTTGCTGCTGTCTTTGCTAACTTCAGATTTTCCTATTTTAGATGATCAACTTTGAGAATTCACTCAAGGTTTAGGAAAACACAGTGACATATTGCTCACCACTTTGATCAAAAGTCAAGGTTAGTAAATATACTATCCCAAAATAAAAATTAATTTGTAGATAATATATTAATTATTTGTTCAATACATTGTAACTCCTGTATTTTGTATTGCAGATGATCTGCAGTCAAAGGTGGAAGAGACTCAACGTCAACTTGGGCAAATGTCACAATATATACAAAGTATCACAGTAGAAATCTATATATAGTCAAAAGTGCTGTTAGGCTACTGAGCTGAATTGAACTGTACAGTATACACTAATGTTGTAATGTTTTATGGAATTACAAACAGCCAAAAAAAATGTCTTAATTAAGGAATATGAATATACACTTGTAGACATATTAAAGTATATATATATATTTGCAATATATAAAGTATAATCCCCTATATATATATATAGGGATTATACTTTATATATTGCAAACTGTGCATACTTTAAACAATAGGCGTATTTAGGATGATACAGTATTTAGAATATTATTATATACTTAAATGTGTGCATAATATGAATAGTTTGAGTTTGACAGACATTTCCTTTAGCACTTATTTCTGAAATATTGAACATTCTCATGTACTTTATATTCTAACAGCTAATATAATTATGAATTGCAGGCAATCAGATTTTAGCATCACTAATTCAGGAATACGCTCAGCTAAAAATCAAGGACTTGTAAAAGAGTTTACCTATCAGCTTGACGAAGGAGGAGGTTAGTTAAATGTTCAATTTGATCTAATTTGATTAAGATTTACTTTCATTATCGCAGACATTTTTTTAATATACTTCTTTTCAGATGAAGACTCTCGACAATTAAAACAATTCCTTAGAAAGACAGTTGAAGAAATAAGGCCAGGTGAGTGGCAGAAACAGCATCCAGTACTTTTGCAATTGTGTGCTTGGAATAATTTTTTGAAAATTTGACCCAGAATCATTTATCTTACACTGTACTTAGTTATGTTTTGCAATGCTTAGTTACTGTATTATGTAACAAGTTGAACAAGGATTGCATTGCGTTGGTAAATATTTGACTAAAATGTATAACGTTGTCATCATATCATTTATTTCACCAGGAAACGCACCATCAAGAGAGGTGCTCGTCCACTGTTTCTGGGCTGTCGTAGCAGTAGCCGTCACACTATCCGCCTATTTTTATGGCAAGCTGAGAAGTAGTAAGTAAAAGAAGAAAGTTCAATTTGGTGAAATAAAAAAAAACTCTTTATAAATTATTTATCTTTCCATAAAATAACTACCTTCTTCTAGACTACTATATATGCACTACAATCTTTTCCCAATAATTGTTTATTTAGAACAAAAACAAAGTGCAAACCCATTTTCTACTATTTGGGGTATTGGGAGATAGACTGACAAGCAGCTAATTTTCTTCCATTCGCTGTGAATATAGTCTAAGTGACTAGTGCTTTTTGATATGCTTGTGTGAGACAAATGTTGGGTGAAAAGATGGTTTAAAAACTGTAGCTACTGTATAAAGGACCATTAAGATTGTGGCTTAGAAATTTAAATGAGGTCTTGAGATCTAATTAACATGGTTGCTGTGGGTTTGTACATGGGTCCTGGCCGATATGAACTCGCAGACTGCCTTAACCATCAAACGATCAAAAATGTCTGACTGACTGTGACAGGCTGGCTCGCAGTGGTGAGGTGTGGTGAGGTCGCGGACCAGGAAGTAACTGAAACCAAACAATGGATGGGCGGGTGAAGCTGAATGCTACGGCACTCAGCTGATTTATTAACAAACAAAACAAAACCAAAAGATTTAAACAAAACAACAAAACCAAAGGGCACGAGGGCCAAACGAATCAGACAGACAAACAAGTAAGTGTCGTGCTGGCTAATCCAGCACGTTTTAGCAATTGTTAAATTCCTCTGTATCTCCCCGTACCTCCTCTCTGTACACCCAACCCCGCAGTATGGACAGCTGCAGGTTCTTATACTCTGGCCAAGGGGTTAACTAGCTGTTAATTATCTTATTACCCCTCGGCCACAGTCTGCACGCGTTTGGTAAGGATGCATGACTGTCAGCTAGTTAAATAATCAGTAGCTGATCAGTCATGCATCCTCACGGGGTTTTTAAATATAAATATAAAAACAATAACAAAAGACGCGGCACCTTTATCCGCGCTGCAAACAAATACAAATAATAATAAATAGGGGCGGGACACTCCGCCACACATGCCCCCCCTTGTGCGCAGCACACATGGCCTTTTCGGCCACCTCCCCCCCTTATTCCCTAAAGTCCTGACTAGCAGTCCTGGCCCAGGAACAGGGGAAGCAAGGTGTCTCCGGGGGCGGCCACGGCGGGATGTCCTCCTCCCACCCCAACAACTGTAGCGTCCCAGTGGACCACGCACAGGCTGGCTCCTCCGGCCAGAAAAATTGTGGGCGTGGTCTCCAGACCTGCCCTCCCTTCTTCATGGCCGGCAGCTCCTCTCTGTGGGGATCCGGCCACCCTTTCTCCTGCAGCAAAATTGCTACGGGGGGAGCTGGTCTCCTGACCTCCCCCCCCCTTCTTCATGGCTGGCAGCTGCCCTTCATGGGGCTCCAGCCACAGTATTTCCTGCAGCGAAATTGCTACGGGGGGAGCTGGTCTCCTGACCTTCCCCCCCTTCTTCATGGCTGGCAGCTGCCCTTCATGGGGCTCCAGCCACAGTATTTCCTGCAGCGAAATTGCTACGGGGGGAGCTGGTCTCCTGACCTTCCCCCCCTTCTTCATGGCTGGCAGCTGCCCTTCATGGGGCTCCAGCCACAGTATTTCCTGCCGCATGGCAGGACTGGTAGCGACCACAGGCAAAACAGGACCCTCGGGAGGCGACGGCAGCAGCTGCAGACCTTCGGCAGGCGACGGCAGCAGACCCTCGGGAGGTGAGGGTAGCAGCAGCGGACCCTCGGGAGGCGACGGCAGCAGCAGCGGACCCTCAGGAGGCGACGGCAGCAGCAGCGGACCCTCGGGAGGCGACGGCAGCAGCAGCGGACCCTCGGGAGGGGAGCCCCTGGCCATGGAGGCGTCAGCGGGAGCTCCACTGCTCCCTCGTACCCTGTAACTGGTGGCTCTCCAGGTGATGCGGAGCAACGGGCAGCCCTGGGCGATGCGGAGCAGGCATCCTTGGGCGGTGCGAAGCAGGCATCCTCGGGCGGTGCGAAGCAGGCATCCTTGGGCGGTGCGAAGCAGGCATCCTCGGGCGGTGCGAAGCAGGCATCCTTGGGAGGTGCGAAGCAGGCATACTCGGGCGAAGCGAGGCAGGCATCCTCGGGCGAAGCAAGGCAGGCATCCTTGGGCGAAGCGAGGCAGGCATCCTTGGGCGAAGCGAGGCAGGGCAGTAGCAGTCCTTCCTATGATGGTGGAGGCGGAACCAGCAGGCATTCACCCTCTGCTGGTGGAGCTGGGAGCAGTAAGCTGTCCTCCCACGGCGCTTGAGGCGGAACCAGCAGGAATTCACCCTGTGCTGGTGGAGGTGGGAGGGGCAAGCAATCCTCCCACGGCAGTTGAGGCGGAACCAGCAGGAATTCACCCTCTGCTGGTGGAGCTGGGAGCGGTAAGCAGTCTTCCCACGGCGGCTGAGGCGGAACCAGCAGGCATTCACCCTCTGCTGGTGGAGGTGGCGGAGGCAGAGGCAGCTCCTGCTGCTCTGCTCCTGGCGGTGAAGGTGGCTGAGGCAGAGGCAGCTCTGCTCCTGGTGGTAGAGGCAGAGGTAGCAGGTATTCTTCCTCTGCTGCTGGAGGCCTGGGCGCTGGATGCACGGGCTCCCCCCCTCTGGGCGCTGGATGCACGGGCTCCACCCCTCTGGGCGCTGGATGCACGGGCTCCCCCTCTCTGGGCGCTGGATGCACAGGCTCCCCCCCTCTGGGCGCTGGATGCTCGCGCTCCCCCCTTCTGGGCGCTGGATGCTCGCACTCCCCCTCTTTGTATTGCGTGGGGCATATGGCCAATGTGTGCCCATATGCCCCACAGCCAGGGCACAACTCCACCACGAGGTTCACAATATAAACCTCCCAGCCATTATCATCCTCCTGCTGTTGCTGCGGTTGCTGTTGCTGTTGCAGCTTACCTCTCCCCCTTCTCTTCCTGCTCCTTCTCCCTGCCTTCCTCTCCTGGGCTGGTTTCTCCTCCTCGTCCTGGAAGGGGCAGATTGCTATGGTATGCCCGTACACCCCGTACCTCCTCTCTGTCCACCCAACCCCGCAGTACGGACAGCTGCAGGTTCTTATACTAGCTGTTAATTATCTTATTACCCCTCGGCCACAGTCTGCACGCGTTTGGTAAGGATGCGTGACTGTCAGCTAGTTAAATAATCAGTAGCTGATCAGTCATGCATCCTCACGGGGTTTTTAAATATAAATATAAAAACAATAACAAAAGACGTGGCGCTTTTATCCGCGCCGCAAACAAATACAAATAATAATAAATAGGGGCGGGACACTCCGCCACACTGACCATCATATAAATGTGTATTTTACCATATTGCCCATTTGATTTTTTTGCCAAAATTATCCACAGGAAAAGTGCAATTAAAATATGTACATGAACCTCAAAAATATGTCCAAGAAAAAGATGAAGATGAAGAAGATGCCCTAAGAGTGGCCTGTTCCAGTCAAAGCCAGCAATCTGTGTCCTACTATAAATGAGGTGAGCGCGATGTTGAATTCGCAATCTGTGTCATGCTATAAATGAGGTCAGTGTGATCTTGATTTGATTAAACCTGTCATTGTATCTTTTTTCAATACATCTCTGTCATAACAGCTTTTATTTTTTAAATACAGCATATGGCTTTTTTACAGTATTTTCGAATAATCCACCACACATACTGGGGCATGCTCCAGAAAGTACAGTGCTGTACAGCAGCATTAATTCTGTACAAACATGCCTATACCATGGGATACACTAGAACACACTGTATATCTTCTCAAAGCTATGGTAAAACAAAATTCTGTTGTATTGCAAAATACAGCCGCTGATATATAGAACGAGGATCCTGCTGTGTTTCCTGTCTTCCTCCGTGTGTGTTTTTAACTGTTCTAGATTATATACCGAGCATCAAAAGAAACATCACTATTATAACACATTTATTTTTGAAAAAAAATTAGGTATATAAATTATGGAAATTGACAAAATGTTTTTGGTTTCTTTTTAATCACTCGATCATTCATCCTTGACCATGACACGCTTGAGTGACTATGACTGAAGCATATGCACTTAATCACCTAATTATTGAGACAGTTGATTGAACACTGGATATGGAGTGATTTCAGCTGCTGAATTGCAAGCTTGAATAAAAGCAATAAAGAAAATCACAGAAAAAAACAATGTGCCACATCTGTCAAGAGAGTAGCGCCTTCGTGCAATCAGCATGTTGGAGGCTGGACTAGGGCAGCGTACTGTGGCTCGCCGTCTTGGGTGCTCACAGCCAGCAATTTCAAACCTGGCGAGACGGTATAACCAGACACACACTGTCAATGACCGGCCATGAACTAGGAGACCATGAGTCACAACACCTGCCCAAGATCGACAGATCATTTTGCAGCATCTTCGTGATGTCAATTGTTAATCAGGACAATAAAAGTCACTACACCTGCTCTAAAACAGCGTTTGTCATTATTCGATCACATCTAGTGAATTTTATCCAAATATAAGTGATACGTTTCTTATGATGCTCAAATATAAGTGATACGTTTCTTTTGATATATATATATAAAAACATCATGCTGTGAAAAATATGTCCATGTATGTAGGTTGATGACATTGTTTTCTAGGGGCACCATTTCTATGTGTGTCGAATCCTATGCCATTTTGTTTATTTTATGGCTATTTTTTCTACTTTCCATTTTTAAACAACGTCAGTCTTCAGTATGGTGTCATTGTGATGTGTTATCAATATTATATATATATATATATATATATATATATATATATATATATATATATATATATATATATATATATATATATAGGTAGTGAACAAAAAATGGAAACACCTGGGTAAATAAGGGACTCCAAGTATATTGAAAGCAAGGGCTTCCACACAGGTGTGGATCATGCATTAATTAAGCAAATAACATCCCAGCATGCTTAGGGTTATGTATAAAAATGCTGGACAGGCCTGGTTGCCTATAATTATGGGTAGCATGGCTGCAAGAGGAGACCTCAGTGACTTTGAAAGAGGGGTGATTGTTGGGGCGCGTTTGGCAGGAGCTTCAGTGACCAAGACAGCTCAACTTGCTGATGTTTCACGAGCAACTGTGTCTAAGGTGATGTCTGCATGCAACTCTGAGGGAAAGACATCATCAGCAAAGGGCAACAGTGGGCGGGAGCGCATACTCCAGGATCGTGATATCCGTGCATTAATTCGAAGTGCAAGGCAGAACAGGTGAGCAACTGCAGATCAATTGACTGCAAATTTCAACCTGGGGCACGGGCAGCCAGTTTCATCAAAAATGGTCCGCCGAGAACAGAGGGGGATACCATAGTGGCCCAACGCCCTATTAAGTGACTTTACATTGGTGTTTCCATTTTTTTGTTCACTACCTGTAATTTTATATAACTATATTGTACAGTAAAACCTTACTTTAAGGCCACATTTCTAAAATCCTATTGACATCAATGTAGTCGCTTTCCATATTAAAGACCCCCTGTATTCAGTATTAAGACCACAATCTGCAGTATCATGCCTCTCCATGAGAACAACATGTTGTAAACTACCAATTGCCTTGGACGCATCATCAGTTGTCTGCACATTTGATTTAGAAAAAAAAACTATTAGAAACAAAAACTGACTGAGCTGTGTTATGTTTGACCTAATTGGAAGGAAAATGAAGTGAGGTGAGAATGAAGCCAGGTGAGACTGGTGAACTGATTACCAATTTAAGAAGAATGGCTCATCTTGTGGTAAATTCAACCTGGGAATTCAAAGTGAACAGATACCTGTGAGCTTTACTGTTAGACACAGTGAGAGTTGTCTGCTTGGGGGACCAAACTTTCGATTTTATATTTAGTAAATTTTGGTGTTATTTTAAAATACATATTTTCTTACCATTGGCTGTCACACAAAGTTATTTTTTAATGCTACCAATAAAGGGCACAAATATGTTTTTTCTATTTTATTCTTTAATCTCTATCCATGTCACTGACCATCTCAGGCTGTAGTTTTTGGATCCATGTAAAAGGGTGAATTAAGAAAAACAGCATCTTTATCATGGTATACAAGTTTTAAGAACGTTACTTGTACTGATAGTATAGTTTAAATTGTATTACAGTAGAACCTGCCTTATCTGATCCTGTAAGATACAATACCCTCCATTAACCGATGGACCTCTGACATGCGTTATTTACACATGCTGCTACCAACTGAAGGGTACAGATGGGACCTGATCAATGCACATTTTATTATGGGTCTCAAACAGTGAGTTCAGCTCATAGCAGGATAGAATCGATTTGGTTGCAAAAACGGTGTGTTTATAAAACAAATACAATGTGAAATAACGACTCCCTCTGAGATATATTTGTACATATCCAATGGACCCTGGAAAAAATCAATTGGATATCACAGGTTCTACTGTATTTTGTTTACAAAGCTATGCATTTTGCCTTCACATAATAACTCAGGCCTGTCTGGACACTGACAGAAGATTATGGTTTATCAGGTTAGTTTTATTGTGTTTTAAGCAACTTCTGTTTCACTTGATTTGAATTTGAACTTGCTGTAGAGTGTTTTTTCAATTAATTTTTTTTAGTGTGCCTACTGAATATAGGACTCCAAGAGCACTCCAACAGTTTTCATTGTCAGACACAAGCAGTAAGAAAACAAGGTAAAACACTAAATACAAAATTAGGTACAAGCTGTTATATTGTATATAAAACTCAAGATAAAAGTTGTTCCTCTTCATTTGAACTATAGACTGATTTGCATTCAAGCACCTCTGGTGTTGATATGCAAAGTGGAGGAAAAGTTCAATGATACAGCAGCGGGAAAGTGTATCCAAGGTAACTGGACAGGTAGCAACAGTGAAGAGGATGTGACTGTACATTTGCTTCATAAGATGATCTACTAAAGCATTAGAAGGGTGTGTTTCAACAGTGGTTAGCATCCTTGGGATGAAATTACACAGGGACTGACATCTTGAGGAATTACTTTGTAGGCTATTTCAATTCAATGTCATGCTTTGTTTTTTTCTAGGAGGATAACCCATTGAGATCTATGTATTATTTCCAAGGGGTCCTGGAAAGCAGCAGCACACAGTTACAGTGTAAAATTACACCTATAAATACTTAACTGTGATTAAAATTGGGATTTAGCAGTTAGTGTACTCCATGTTTAAATCTGTAGAAAACAATAACATAAAATTCTTAAGCAAAGGTGAGTCTGAAAAGCTTTACTTGTGTCACATTTTCAGCTAGATAATGAAAATGTCTGTAAAACTCAATTTTGTTCCAGTATCAAACTGGGGCTGCTGTCAGTTCACATCACAGTCTACAATACCATCTGCCCCATCACCTGTACTGGTTACATGTAAAATATATAATATATGCACAGCCTTCATGTTCAGAAGACACAGCTTGTTCTGCAGTTGGAGATTTAAAACCTGCCTCATGTCATTAGGGAACCGCTCAAGTGAGTTGGAGAGATTTCAATCCCAGTGGAAGATAAAAACGTAGCTTAGTGTTCAATCAGGGGACAGATAGGGTTAGCAAACCTGGGTCTTATGTTTTACGTTATATAAGGAATGGTTTGAGTTATTAAAGTTTTATATTCATAAACTCTTATAAGGGGTTAAAACTGTGAATATGGCCCTTTGTCTCAGGAAGCAGGTTTTCCAGAAACTGTTTCTAGGTCAATCTGCTATGCAAATTATACTATGGTATTAAGCCTCTTATGGATACAGTGTTAACCACACTCTATAGTCTTGTTGCTACCTGCCAAGTTTTTTTGGCTGCATTCTAGATATTACTTATTCTATTGAGCTTTCTGTTTTGACATTGTGCCATTAGTTGTTGCTGCATATCCATTGTGATAGCCATTCTTGACTTCCTTATTGTCAGCTGTGATCCATCCATCTTCTTTTGAAAGCTTCTTCTTGTATGTCTGTAAGGTAATCAAAATACTTGAGCATCTAATATCAAAACTTTGATTTAACAAAGACCTCTGCTATCCTAACAGTACTGGACATCTGCTAATTGCCATCCCTTTACCCTCTCATATTTACTGTACTGTACATATATATGAAAGCAATAACACATGACAGGATTTTCAAATATGGTCCAATATCTACACACCTAGCAGTTAAACATCTGAGGAGTGTGGAAAGTGATTTTAGATAAGTGATTTGTTCAGAGAACTGAGAAATTTGTGTGTAGGAAAAAATCCCTTGTCTGGTATTTGTTTTATGTTTTTGATAATAACCCAAATACTGTATATGTAATAATAATAACAGAAAAATAATAAATACATACAATAATGATATTAAAGCAATTAAAACAACAAAATGAAGGGTATCATGCTACTTATTCATTTTGTGATTTTTCTGTTGACTAAACTACCTTGGTTTACCTAGCACTAATTAAAATAAAACCATTGCCTGTGGTTTTTTCATGGCCCACTAGGGGGCAATATAACAACATAATTGAAACAGACCACAAAATGTTAGCGTGGCAAATTCTATAACTTACTATATACAGTATTCAGAGCTTGGTAGTACCAAAAAACATACCTTTACATAAAAGTTAAGAAACAGGATAACCAAAGTGGCCATGTAAGAAGACTGGAACATCAAGCAGCCCATGGGGAAACCACAAGAGACAACAGCAGCGCTGAGTGTGTGTGTTATAGTGAGCAGGAACTGAATCTAGAAAAGAGACACAGACCAGCACATAAGTGACTTTAATGAAAAAACAATATACAAGGGTTGGACAAAAAAAATGGAAACACCTGCAATATTTAACACACCCTTTTGTGTAAACAGGCTGTCCTTAATAATATGCTGATGGACTGATTGTTTTTGAACATCACAATAGGAATAGAAGCTGCCAGAGATCCTCCCATAGTAGACTGGGGAAGGATCACAGATAGACAACAAGGGGCCAGAGGACCATTCACTAAATGTCTAGATGAAAAGTGGAAATTGTATAAAACACATAGCGGTGACAATTTTGCTGGAAGGGATGACCCAGTGTTTGTACACTTGACACTAGACAGAGCAGCCCCTCATTTACAAAAAGCCCTAATGTACGGGGGACCGACAGATGCATATATGTGGAGATTATGAAATGGGGAGAAAGCATAGAGAGCAAACTAAAGGTGTTTGAAAAGATAAGTGTAAAATAGCTGCAGTGTACAACTGCAACAGGACTGGACACGAAATATGAGACTGCTGGGCAAAAGGGGGTGGAGCTGAGGGGAACGGACCTCGTCAACAGCATTTCCAGAAGGGACTGCCCAAAGAACACCAAATGGGAGGAGATTATGACGAAGTCAGACAAATGTTAAAAGAAATAGCAAAACACCTCTCACAAGGCCCCAACCCATCTGCTCCACCAGAGCAAAGCCCATGGAACACACGCTATGGTTATGCCGCCTCCCTCTCTCGTAATGATGTATGTATAGAGGGAAACCGAATATACATCAGAGCAAACATTAATAATACAGAATGTAAATTATTAGTAGACACAGGAGCCTACAATTGTAAATATTAATGTCCTGACTACCAACACAATGGTCAGCGTTTCAGAAATAGGGAGCTTATGCCTCACTGCGTACAAAACCATTCCCTTTTCAATTACGATAGGCCAGGCTACCAAGATACTCCCCCTGTGGGCACTACATACCAAGGAAGGTAGTATCTTAGGTATGGACATTATGCCCAAATTTGGAATAGTAATAGACACTGCAAATGGCATTATCACATCCGATACAGAAGGTAGTCTAATAGAGAGATCCCCAACAACGATGCATGAGTATCTCAGTTGTAAATAAACCTTATGATAACACTTGCCATGTCGAACCCGGCCCCTTACAGGCCTTATGCATGCAATATGTAAATATATGGGCAACACACAAGAATTATTGGCGGCTGTGCTAAACAAATGACTATAACGATTGACGGACAGCCCCACCCGCCGCAGAAACAGTACAGAGTAAAAGTGGAAGCAGAAAAAGCAGCAGCTGTTATAGTACAACAACTAGCAGTTCAGGGTGTTGTAAGACAATGGCCAGTGCCCAAGCCTGATGGTACATGGAGATTAACTATTGATTACCAAAGGCTAATTTTCTCACTGAAATGACCCTTGACGCTTGTGCCTTTCGACACTAGATGTCAGCAACGGGTTCTGGAGCTTGCAACTAGCCCCAGAATCACAGTGGAAGTTTACATTCTGGAAGGGGTCCAGTATACATAGACTTCCACAGGTCTCCACAATAGTCCCTGTATCTTTCACCAAATGATAGCAGCTGTCATCTCACGGGTCCCTAATAAAGAGTACATATTACAGTATGTTGACGATTTGCTTGTTGCAACACCTGACGTTGTTACTCCTATGGACACCCTGCAACAGATTTTTATTGAAATCCAAGCAGAAGGACTACAATTGAACCCGAAATAAGGCAGTGCTAATGAAGCCCTCTGTAACTTTTGTAGGCAATGAGATAACACAGGGAATTGACCCTGCTCAAAATCAAGCAATATTACAGATGCCAAAGCCCTTGATGATTAAAGGCCTATGCCAAATGCTGGAAGTCGCTAACTTTCTAAGACAGCACGTGCCAGGGTTCACAACATTGACTCAGACTCTCTATGAACAGTTAAAAGGCAACCCAGCCAAAGCCGAAATAATTCAGTCCTTTTCGGACTTGAAAAACGCATTACCCTCAATGCAGTTCTACTACAGATGCATGGCTCAAGACTGAGACCAGTCGTATACTACTCACGAAAACAAAGTCCAGATGAGAGAGGGTATGATGAATGCGTTAAGCAACTGTTCTGTGTGCACTGGGCCATTCTTACAACTGAACCGTTCTTAGGATTTAATACAGTTATCTTACGCACAACACATACACCTATTAAACTCCTACTGGACGGGCAGATCAAAGGTGTATCTGCCAAACAACTGGGCCGCATGATTGCGGACCTCCTGCACTGCAATATGGACGCACTTAAGGATGATAAACTCATGATTGTGGACAAGCTCCTCACTGATGGGGAGCCACATGAATGCACATACCATCCTGACGAGCCAGATATCGTGTCTTACCAACAGAAACTGAGCCAGGTCACTGGTACATTGATGGTTCCAGGTATTGGCTGGATGGGCATTTCAAAACAGGCTTTGCGGCTTACAAGCCAGATACTAATGAATGCCACGCATTCCAGCTCCCTGGGGGATCAATCGGCACAAGTTGCAGAACTCACAGCCCTATCTAGATTGATTAGTTCTCTTATAAATTTACGTGTTACAAGATCGAGGATTTACTATGAACACACATGCACACACTAGGCACAAGGAATGGTTAATCAGTAGTAGTATTTTATTAAGTACACAAATATTAAACAAAAATCACAGAAGTCAATCTCTTACTTTCTATGCACAAAACACAAGTCAAAGCTCTCACACTGTGCTGAACAGCTGGCAGGCCAGTGAAATATGATACGGATTATACCCACTCACACACACACACAGAGCAGCAGCAGCAGCACACAGGCTGTGAGGTCTCCAGTAGCTTGTTAATCCACACACAGCCTAAACTGAAATGGTTCAGACAATCTCAGAATAGATCGCATTAAGCTTAGTAATAGTATATGGTTTAACGATATAGCAATTTTACTTCAAGTTTCACTAAAAGTTATTTCAGATGCAGGTGTGCAGTCTAAACAATTAATCATTAAATTATATGTGAATGTGTTACAATTAATTAATTTAGTTCCATGACAGGAAGATGCAACTGGAATTATACTCAACGGTTCCTTGAAGCTTAGACTCTTGGTCTGCTGGTTTGGAACTCAATCTGTTGAAGTGTCCAGTATAAAAGGCTCTCCTGTCAGCAATGAAGTCTTCAGTTCCGATAGGATGAACAAAGTCTTCAATCCTGATACGATCAACAAAGTCTTCAATCCCCGATAGGACTCACAACAGCGCCCATCCACTCTGTCCTCTTCACTGAATCTTTAGCTACACAAGTAGCAGGGCACAGTCTCTTTTGGATACTGTGGCTTAGGTGTACAGCAGACCCAGACTTGTTTGACTGATAACAGTCTCTATAAGTTTTACGGCAGTCCTCCAGCCAGGCCTCAGTCTCTCTTTGCCTTTGGTCGTCTCCTCGCATGCAGCTTGCCTTCTTTTCTTGGGTCCTGTTTTTAGTCAGAGTCCCGGAGTTGCAGCTTAGTTTAGCAAAGTGACAGTACCTAGTTTAGCAATCCATGTGGAGCGCAAAATGTTTAATTTTGCTTGAATATGTATAGTCTTTTCACTATGCTATGTAGCTATTCGCATGAGGTCATTTGTGTATCTTGCCTCTTAACACTAGAAGGACCAGAGATGTACTCATACCTAGAAGCCTGGCTGTATTCAAAACACTGTAAATAGTATTATGAAAGGAGAAACAGTCAGATGTAATTAGTTTTTTATTTATTGAGTACGTCACAAACATCTGAACAACCGAAGCATATATATATATATATATATATATATATATATATATATATATATATATATATATATATATATATATATATATAATAAACAACACAGGTAATGAGCTATATTTTATGCTCAAATATATGGGAAAACCATATTCTTTTATTCTAATACAATTGCTCAGAGAAAAAAGTTTTAACACGCATATGAAATCCATTTGTCACCCATCACCATGGGGAAAGGCAAAGAACTCACAAATGAAAAGAGACAAATGGTTGTTGACCTTCATAAATCAGGCAATGGGTACAAAACAATAGCTAAAAAACTAAATATACCACTTACCACTATTAGGGCAATAATTAAGAAGTTCAAAACCACTGGAACAGTGGTAAACTTGCCTGGTAGAGGACGCAAGTGTATCTTGCCCCCCTCGGGAGGCAAAGGGGAATCCAAGGGCCACAGTTGGAGAATTACAGAACTTGGTTGCATCTTGGGGTCACCAAGTCTCCAAATCTACAATTAGACACCACCTCCATGCCAATAGGCTATTTGGAAGGGTTGCCAGAAAAAAGCCTTTATTGAGAGCAACCAACAAACGTAAGCACCTGGAGTTTGCTAAACATTGGCATTTCATTGGCATTTCAATTGGAACCAGATGCTGTGGTCAGATGAGACGAAAATAGACCGCTTTGGCCACGCACACCATCAGTGGGTTTGGCGTCGAAAGAAGGATGCGTGTGCAGAAAAGAACCTCATACCTACTGCAAAATATGTTGGTGGATCTTTAATGTTATGGGGCTGTTTTGCTTCCACTGGTCCTGGGGCCCTTGTTAAGGTCAACGACATCATGAACTCTACCCAGTACCAGGACATTTTAGCCAAAACCTCGGTACTGGTCGGTAGCAGGCTGGAACCGGGGTGGTACAAGGTCGGTTCGGTACCAGTTTCATGTATTAAAAACTGGGTCAGTACTGGTTCAGAACCGGTTTAGTACTGGTTCGGAACCTGGTCGGCACCAGGCCGGTTCGGTGGTTTTAGCACTATTCGGAGCCGGATCAGTAACGGTTCAGTGACTGGGGCGGTACCAGGTCAGTTCAGTACTAGTTTGGTGACTTTAGCATCAGTTTGGTACAGGGACAGAACCGGGCCAGTAACTGGACGGTACCAGGTCGGTTCGGTATCGTTGTGGTGACTTTAGCACCGGGTTGGTACAGGTACGGTATGGGGTCGGCAGCTTTAGCACCGGGTCGGTACAGAGATGGTACCGGGTCGGGTTCGTTCAGTACCGGTTTGGTGACTAGCACCGGATCGGTACAGGGATGGTACCAGGATCGGTTCAATACCGGTTCCACAGCTTTCGCACCAGGTCAGTACCTGGTGCGGTAACCTCGGGACAGTACTGGTATGGTAACCTCGGGTCCGGTTCAGTACCGGTATGGTACCAGGTCGGGAGCGGAAGCGGGTCAGTGACCTTGGTAACGGTTCGGTACGGGTCCACCGGTTCGGTACGGGTTCACCGGTTCGCAGTCACCGCAGGTGGCAACGTACAGGGATGCCCACCTGTAAAAGCCACTGGCAAAACCACTCAGTCAGTACCAACATGAGACTGAGGGAAGCCTCTTCTGCTCCGTCCTTTGGGTGAGACATTGCTGTAAGTGACTCTGCAGCTGAATCATAGTTCACACACTCCAGTGTCTGTAAGTAGCCTTGGATAAAGGCGTCTGCTAAATAAACAAATAATAATAATGGCTACATTTTGTACTTAAAAGGGAATAAATACATTACCAGTTGAGCCTGAGTAAGATATTTCTTCCACCAGAGGTATTTGTGCATTGAAGGAATGGTAGATAACCCATAGTAGGAGTACATTAATACATGGATAAAACTGTTCAGGGTAGGACCAAAGAAACCTACAAGAAACAGACAAGCACATGGTTAATTAAAGAGCTCATTGACTTTATATTCTATAGCCTCTATTTCATGGGTGTCAAACTCCAGTCCTCGAGGGCTGCAGGGTCTTCTGGTTTTCATTCCAACTTAAGCTCTCAGTTAACATAAGATCTTTTATAGTTGATGGTTTAAAAAATGTACTTAATTCAAGTATGAAACATTGAACTATGAAACATTTTGAGGCCTGAAGAGAAGTGTTAATGTGTCCAGTTATCAAATAATTAGACCAATTAAGGAATTGAGAGCTCGTACAATAACACACCACATACACCATATAACACAAAAATACACACAGGGGCGGGGGCTCCCCACCACAGGCTCACATAGAACTTGCAGTCTTGTGTTTTTACATAAGAGCAGGCGTAACAGACCTGTGTACATTTACTCAATTGCTGACTATTGTTTTATACTTTTTTTATTATCTGTGACTTGTCATTTTTACTTACTCTGCCCACAGGGTATCCAGTTGAGAACACACCACCAGATGTTGAACATTGATGCATGGTGATACACGTGAAGGAAAGTAATCTGATTGTTCTTCTTCCGTAAAACAAAGAATATGGTGTCCAAGAACTCAATCAGCTTGGAAAAGTAGTACCACCACAGCACCTTAGCAACCTGTTATGGTAAGTTGATAGAAGATGAGAACAATGTATTGTTTTAGTAAACCAAAGCCGTGAAAAATCCATGTTCATCTCAGCACAGATCACTAATAGATATGATATTATTATGGTGAATATCTCCGAACAGAAAGTAAAAATGAAGTACCTGAATTTACTCTCACACACGTTGTATAAACAGAGGATATGCCATGGCCCAGCTGAAAATATCATATTTATTTTACTCATTCGCCTGACCTCTTCGATCTCACGAGTGGCTCTGCTTTGCTCTGCCACTCGTGAAGAGGCCAATGGCATATCCTCTATTTATACAACAAGTGCAAGAATACATTTTCATACATAAACCGTGTTATTTGTCCTATTCTTCCTTGTTCTGACATAGGTTTATCCTACCCTGACACCATCATAGCATGTTTTGCATATATACATGTAAGCAATACGACCTGACACAGAGGGCATTACCAGGCATAATGCCTGATGTGGAGAGTCTTATTGATTTTATACTTCAGTGTTACAGCACAACTAATAATCATTTTAATTTATTTTGTTTTTTGATTTTTTTTATATCCTTCCACATAAGAACTCTAAAATTAACATTCTACAAAATATAGTCCTCCATTGTAACAATGTTGCCCATAAGCTTCTCTATAAAATGAGAGTACACAACAGCGTTTTTAAAACTAATTTTGTATTTTTTCCTTATGGCCTGCAAGTATACCAGATATTTTTTATCGCTCACATTGGTTGTACAGTATCTAGTCCGGTTTGTGGATAAAGATTGGCAGATTCTTCGGACATTTCATTATATATTTCTCCAGTGACTTGATGGGGCAGTTTGGATCATCATTTAATGATCATATTTTGATATGCTGTAAATAAAACATTACCCTTTTATTGCTGAATCGGTGCCTTCCATGTTCGACAGACGGTTTACAGTAAGCGATGCTATTTTAACTAAACAATGCAGCACACGTTCATTGTTTCATTTGAAGAATGTTATTTTAATATAATCATTTATACATTTTTTTAACTATTGAAACTCAAGTTAATTCAGCGTGCACAGTAAATCCAAGATCGTTTAAAAAACATTTAAAAAACGTTTTGTTTTAGATATCTTTAAAGAGTAAGTTGTGGGGTTCTGAAAAATATAAGGTTATACGTCCCCACGTGTTGTTACAACTGTTTAAATAACGTACCTGTAATTTCTCTTTTCATTGTTATCCTGACAACTTCTTACAATTTCAACTTTAAAGTTGGTTCCAAAGCTCTTTGGCCGCTCTAGTCCACTAAATCACTGCAGGAACAGCGATTAAAAAAACAACAACATAACAAGTGCTCTGTTTTTTCTGGGCAATATACCTTACACTATCAGTGCACTAGAGTGGACTGTAATACTCGGGTAAAAGACAGACGTTCTGAAACCTAGCTGGTTGAAACTCTTTTTGTATATAGTAATATCAAAGTAATAACAATGATGCTGATAGTTATGCTTCACAGTTCTTTTCCTGCTCTGTACTTGCAAACTACATCTTAGGTTATTGAAGTCAAAGAAGTGGTATTGCATTGACTGCTTGGTTTGCCTTGAATAGGATTCCGTTGTCCAAAATACTGTAACAATAAAAGCAGAATGCAGCATTTTCAGTGGGATACACAACCTCTCGACAGATGGTGTCCTTCAAAGCAGTAACAAAGGTAGTGTTCACCACACTGTAAAAATGCCAACTGACTTTGTAATCACCGTCTGTGCATATACATTATAATGCATATCACAGATAGTGTAACAATATGTTGCATTAATTTGGTATCTTACCCTTGTGTCTGCTTCCCCAGCACTGTGGAGATTCTGACACTGCAAATTGTAACCACCCTCCCATGTTGATGCAATCAGCTGAAACAGAATAATAGTATGTATTACAAGAGGCATACACTACCCACTATAACATAACCACTGCAGGTATTCTCTTCATGCACAATACACAAAATATTTCCAGACAAACTTTTGACATATTTGAACACAATCTATTTTTTACGTATTTGTAATAAGGAGTTACCAGTTCTTTTCGTAGAGTTGGGAGCACTGACACAGCAGCTTTTATATTCCCTTACGAGCAAATCGCAGACAGACTGACCCATCCATTGTAAATGGATTACATGGGAAGTGTACCCACAATGTTTAGCATTCACTTCCTCTTCTTTTCAGTTAGCTAACCTGCATGATACTTGTCCCATTCTGAATAGTGTGCAATCCAGTAAAACTCAATGCTCCAGGCTCACCAATGTACCAAAGTTGTTATCAACTGAAATGCAGTTTTGTCAGATCAGAGGTCAACTGTATAATATGTTCCAATTATGGATGTATGACACTCATCTATTTAATTGCTTTATCAAATACAGTATTGTTTCATTCTGAGGTCACTTTGCTAAATTTGTCCTGGTCGTAAGGACACTGTAGACACTCTATAAATCCATATTAATCTGCCCTCATACAATGTCCAATCAAGGTTGCTTCCACAGTAATCTAACCCACTCAACATTTACCAAAGTAATAAGACATGAGAATGCTGTTAATCGATACTGTTCGTACTGGGCCAATATGTCTGTACAGCACAAAACACCAGCATTAGCAGTAACATGCCAAACTGAATGAGTAACATTCCTATAGAGAACAGCTTTGAACATCATTAGTTCAGGTTCTTACCCTTGCTCTAGTATTTGGACAAAAATTAGAGACATCTACAATATGTAGCTTCAACGTTTGCCTAAATGGACTGTCCCTTACATGAGATGTCTGATCAATGTGTTATGCAAATTGAATCCCTAAACTGTAATATATACCAAAATGAAGAAAAAATAAAAATACACTTTTATATTTCTATAAACTGCAGAATTCAGTACTAAAGAGTTTTACAAAAGTAATGTATTCTGTTGCTGTGTATTAAAATAAAAAATACACACCAAAACTGTAAACAGTTGTATAAGGCTTGATCTGAAGAAACTGATAATCTTTGTTTTCTTATTTGGAGTCTTGCATCATACAAGTAATGTGGAGATGAGATTTAAACCCATGACTCTGGTCTGGAGACAAACACTGTAACACTGTAACACTGTTCAACTAGCGCAGCTGCGATTAATCAAACACAGATTAAATGCACTGTGATTAAATGACAACACTACATGACTATTTGGCAGTTTACAATGTGACTGGTGGCCTTTCGATGCTGTGCAACCAGACACAAACTGGCTTAAAGTGTCCACAATTATATTAATTGCACTGTTAGGCACTCATTTGGCAACTCAAATCCTTATGTTTTCATTCATACAGAAAAAAAAAAAACAATCTGTTAGAGAAGAAACTCCTTTATAAACATTATATAAAAATGAACCACAACAAACCTCAGATGATGGTAGAATAGAGGTTAAATCAAGGGAAAAAACATAGGCCACGCACAGGTTAATATGGAGGCTGTGCTGTTGGCTTACAAAAGCAAAATCCAAAATGATGATTTTACATAGCATTAACTTTGATGACATAGGCAGTAATTTTAAGACACTGGAGTTAAATGGGGAAAGTGCACATGGTAGTTTAAACTTGAGTATGAAATGGATAAAAAAAAAAAAAAATTAAAATACATTACAAAAACACTTACGGTTGAACCACAAATTTAGGAATACATCAGGAGGATGTTCACAAGACTGAAATGTCTAACTCTGAAACTTGTACTTTTAATGATTTAATGTATGTGTACTGTATTAATAAATGCTCTTTGCCTTTAAAATGTGGAATATCAATACAAAAAACAACATTTAAAATATGCCAGGAGAGCATCGGATCTTCATGGTAGCTACAAACTCTGTTTCCAATTTCAAGTAGTGTATTTGGTTGACATGTCAGTGTGGTGTTTGTAACTTTGAGGCTCCACTATTTATCTTTACCATCATCCAATAAATCCCATAATATAAAATAATACAACACCTGCAATGCCTGGGGATGCCAAGCCTGCAATGCCTGAAACTAAACAGCTTTAGCGCATTTTCTTTTACCACAGCCTACTGTACACAAAACAGATTATGGTGCCGCATTAATGTGTTATGATACTGTACAGTACCTTACATATACTGCACACACTTTAGATATACATAGGAAACTGTGCAGCGTACGGGTGGCTACAAGTAACACATAGCCTACCTACTACTTTTGTTTTCTTTTGGCATGAGTCAAACTTTCTTTTCTTTGCAAAAAGCAATTAAAGAATTCAGAATATTGTAATCCATATCTTGCATTTCAAACCACTGGAGTTCCTCAGTATTTCTGAAAGCGTCTTGCCCTTTTCCAACCGATCAATCTCAGTTTGTTTAACCTCAGTAGATTATGTTTATATTTCCTCTTTTAATCATGTTCTTAATTTTAGTGATTTAGTAGCTACTTGTATCTCTTTGGATAATGCAATTCCTAGCGTCACACTAAATTGGTTATGATCGGGGACATATCAGGCATATCAGAATGTATGGCATAATGGTGTCTGTATAGCAAGGGACTCCTGTACTAAAAGGTGCAGGATGTGAGTGAGAGGTTATGAAAACCTTCATTCACTCCCCAGTAACTCGCAGTATTAAAAGAATATGTACTTGTCACCGCAGATCAGCTGAAAAAATATGGCAGGAGATAGCTGATCAGGTTAATGTGGTTGGTACTGTAAAAGGGAGATCATATACTGCTAGAAGCAATGGCAAGATGAATGACAGATTGTAAACAAAAGTGCAGGGTCTTCTCACTCTTCTGGATCATGTTCCAAGATATCTCCCTCCTCTTGATTTACAGTCCACACAAGCACACTGAAGCCTTAAAAATGCAATTTAATGTAAGCGTTACAAATAACAAAAAACTTAAATTACGTGATTACTGGATAATTAAACATAGACGTATTTTTATTATTACTATTGGCTTAAATACATGTTCCTAAACCCAGAAATGATGTGAGGAAATGATACAGTTAAGACGCATCTCATTCTCCGCCTGGTCTGAGGCACGTTAATTATGATGCCGGTGAGGGTCAGTTAACGGCACAATACAGATTTAGGAATCAGATGAATAATATGCTAATGAGAAAATTGCTCTAAGGGCACGTTATGATAATGAGTGATGTTTTCTTACAATAAATGGTGTTTATGCATCACCCGATTAAATACGGTCATGTTAAGCAATATTACTGGCACGATAAAGGAGACGGTAATTTTTATACATATGGGCCTTAGGGGTGGGTTTACTAAACGCTTAGTGTTGTGCTTGTCACAATAGTTGCAAACGAGTCTGAATTCTTGGGTGAAATGTACTAAACAGGAGCAATGCTATTTGTAACTTTTTAGGGAATGCTTTGCAGCAGCAGTTTTTCTTTGCAGTTCAACCTCAGATGAATGTAATTATGGCATTCCTGCATAAATTTAAAAAAACGGGGTGGAGAAAGTGCAAATGAGGGTTCTCAAATATTATAATGAGATGTACGAAAGCTGCAGACAATTACGACACTTACAATTGCCTCCATTTTTTAAGAACTTTTGAAAGCATGTTTTAAACAGTCACAATTGTTGCTGGCATTTCCCAGTCTGCCTTTTCTCGTGCAGTGCCAGTTTTGCTCAATGCATTTTTGAGGCGAACAGCGAAACACCTATTTCTCCTAAAACCAGGGAGCAATAGACTGCACACATGTGCCGCTAACCCCTCCAGCCCATTCTGAGCATCCGTATAGGAATAGGAAACACACCTATTCTATTAATGTGCAGGTGGTTTGTAATTGTGCACAATTTAGCACTACACCCCTGACTAACTTAAATTAAAAAAAAAATACTGTATACATTTGGCTATTCATGATAACACGAATTAGTGGTTTAATGCAAAATTTGTTGCTAGTCCCTTGAAATTCGTATTAACAAGAATTGACTGTCCTTCTGTAAGTATCATAAGTTGTCAATGCGACACCATGATCTATTTTGTAATAATTGTCTAGGCTGTCAAGTCAATAATAACAAAAAAAAAAAAAAAACACTAAAATCATTTAGTGTCAATTTAAAATAATATTTTATTTGTATTACACCAATGTGTGCAATGCAGCAGTGTGATTTATTTTGTCTTACCATACCGGCAGCCTACAGGCTAAAGTAAAAACAAAGTGCTACTACTGTACTGTGAATGTGTACTGTACATATGTTTTGTTCATAATGTAATGTGTAGCCTACCCAGAATACATTAGTGTTATTACAGCGCAATAATTTATACATTTATATTGGCCTACATACAATTTATATAGACACATTTTCACTTACATTACGATGTATATATATATATATATATATATATATATATATATATTACGGTGCGGCCCACCAAGTGAACAGTCTTAACTTAAATGGCCCTTGCTGCCAGATTTTTCTGTTCAAACAAAATTTCATAACCAAGTAATTCAGCAAGATTTATTTATTTTGTGTGAGTGAATCAGTGAATCAAACAAACAAATCTGTTGAATTGATTCACTAAACTGAATGAATCAAACGAATCGAGTCAGTGAAAAAACACGTACTGTACATCACTAGTTTTCAGGCCAGAGAAATAGATTTAAATAGCACACCTATCAGTTGTTAAAGCCTGGTGTCCAAACTAACCAATTATCACTCACTTTAATGTGCACAATACAATTATCACCCTTTAGTAAATACAGTGTGAATGAAGCTCAATCATTATTCAGAACAGGATGCCTTATTTAAATACATTATTCTTGGTGATACATCTCCAACAGAGTGCCCTGGACTGCAAGGCCTGACAATTCATTCCCAGGAGTAGGTGGAAGTAAGCAATCTAGAAAGGGGGCTCAGCTGCAGTACATTAAGTCATAGACATATATAGAACTAGACCCACCAATGGCTGACTTCTCAGTGCAGTCGGAAGGGGATTTCGGTCCGCCATGCTAGATGCTTATAGGTCTGCGCTGTCACCAATGTAAACAGGCAGATACGCAAAGCGTTTTTTGGTGTTTAATTTATTTAGCTTCAATAAAATTGTATTGTTAAACTTGGATATTAAACTATTAAATTATTCTCCAACTCTCGCTATGTCTAGTTAATTTATCTATTTAGCTGTAAAAACAAAAATCAAGATATACACATAGCCCCCCTAGGCTATAAATTAAGGCTTTTATTAAGAATGCTTTACAATGTTACAATAGTACATAATAAATTACCGTAATAAATGTGCTGCAATTAACAACATATTTTTAATACTGTTTCAGAGCTGTTATTTGTCTATAAATCATTTTTATCACTCAGGAAATCTGACAACCCTAAAATGACCCAAATGTATTATATGATGTATTATTTGTACTACATGTTATGGATTTTATAATATATATACAGTATATATATATATATATATATATATATATACTCAAAGTCAGCCGTTGGCAGGTCTTCTTCTATATATGTCTATGCATTAAGTCATTGTCCCAGAGGAAAAGTGATGTGGCAACTGCGGATTGGAGGAGAAACCAAGGGGGCGTGACTGAATGTACATATAGGGGATGTGGCTAGGTCATCTGTTCCTTTGTTTATGGTTAAGAGAAATGCTGAAGGATGAAAGTGTTTAGTGTTTGTTTGTTTTGTTGTGTCTAAGCAATTCACTGTTTGTTATTATTAGAAGGCTGAACACGATCCGGAGCTGTCTCCAGAGGCCAGCACTTATCCCAACATCACTGTACTTCGTTACACCACGAGCACTTTAGCACGCACTGTGGACTTGTGTATGTGTTTTGTGTTTTGTGTGAGTGTTTAAGAATGGGACTGTTTATCATTTCAGGACCAACCCACAGATTACAATAAAGCAATACACGGCGCTGTATTGCTTATCACCGTTATTATTTACTGTGTTTTTGTGTCATCAGAAAATTGGATTTAAAATAAAAATAACACCTGGATTATCATTGTCTGTCTGTTCATTAATCACTGCTGCACCTGCACACAGTTAACCACTTTGCCACAGCACCATAATATGGCCACTATTTCGCACAATAATGAATACAATTGCAATAGTAAATACAGAAATCATTAACGTGTACAGTAACTGCAATTATCGTGCACCATAAAGTGTAGCGCCCTTTCGTAAATATAACATTTCCCACACAGAGGACAGGTTTAGACGGCATATGCTATTGATTGTACTCACATAGCACTGTACCCCGGTCCATGGAGCCTGCCCTGCAGGGTGGCAATGCCGACAAAGAGAGAATTGAGACTCAATATTCAATATTCAATATTAATCAATATTTCTTGAACAAGCATAACAAAAAGAAAAATATGCCATTGCACAACATGACTTTTATTGTAGATGCATTAAAGGAGAAAGGAAAAAGCCTTTTGTTTTTTACATCAGACAAAGAATACATGTTCAAATTAAAAAGCATACAGTTTCACTTTAAGTTGCCTGCCTGTCCTCTGCTGAGTGCTGTGTCTGTTGATCGCTCATTTTCGGTCAATGTTAGCCATCTCCACCTTCACATAAGCTACTGACCAAAAGATACGCCTGGACTGCTGGGGCTTTTGATATCACGGTGGTCACGGGTAAGTCCCTGACCTTATCGTGCACATTAAATTATCGCTCACAATACATGTAGCACGCACGGTATGGTATGTAAATTAGCCAAATACTATGCATGTATTTTAATCTGTTTTCTGATAGTAAATGGGGCAGTGCATTTCAATTTATCGCGCACATTAGGCTCACTACTTTACAATCGTGCTAACTGCCCTTTCGTAAATCAGGCTATAAATGTATGCATGTGCGTTCGTTTGTTTGTTTTTTTGTCAGACAAACATATCCGGTTTAGCGAGGGGCTACTCCTGCATGATTATAAAAAGCTTTTTGATAGAAACACATTTTCTATTTGAGGGTGAAGTGGAGGCCCCCACTATAGATTCGGATGGGATTAAACTCTTTCATTTATATATACAGTTGTAGTCAAAAGTTTACCTGCCCCAATGGAAATGTATACATTTCTAGAAATTTCTCAAACAATGAATTTCAGGAAAAATCTCTTGCAGCAAAAGTTTTGCTTTTGTGGATGAGGAAAAAAAAGTTACAACAAATAGATGTCTACAATTATTTATTTCAGCAATTTTTTTGCAAAACTCAATCAATGCTAATTCAAAAGTATTCATAACCTTTTATGCTATGATAGTATTGTCTACACGGTGCTAGAAATTTCAATATGATAATGCAGAACCTAATTCTAGAAGTCTAGAAAATGCTGGATTGTAGGTGAACGTTCTTAGACAGTATAAAAGGGTTAGGCATAGGGTGATTGTTGTCATTACCAATAAGTCAATATGGGAAGAAGTAAAGAGCTATCTGAACACCTTAGGCTGAAAATTATTTATTGTCATAAAGCTGGAGAAGGAAACAAGAAGATTTCCAAGCATCTGAATATCCCAATTTCAACTATTGTTTCTATTATCAAGAAGTACAAGACTCATGGTACTGTTACAATGCTCCCTCGGTCTGGAAGAAAGAAGGTTCTTTCACCAAGAACAAGTAGAAGAATGTGGTGAATCGGTGCAAGGAAAAATGTGTTGTGATAATTATTTCTAATATTTATCAGCTATGTAATTTATGGCGAACACTGACATGGATTTTTGCCTTCAAATTCATGTGCAGCAATGGTCATTTCGAATATTTCAGATAGCTTCTCTGCCACACTAAAGAAAATAATTATTACTTCGTAATAATGATAATTACTCCATACCGCTGTTTTCACGTTGCACTGCTAAAGTCTTCTCTCGTTGATCAATAAATGAGCACTGACACAAAGCGAAATGGGTGGAGATTTGTGACTCATGCCAAAATGAAATCTGATCAGAATGAAAGCTCGGCCAATCAACATGCAGTGATTATACTGACATTAATGGTGGCCAATAGCAGCTAACAGAAACAGGAATAGTATGAGGAAACAGAATGCAAGCAACAATGAAAGCGCATTTGAGAAACGTTGCGCTTGGACTGTGTGAGTGGATGGAATGCGTCTGTCTTCATTAACATATTTTCTCTTAGTATATACGGCAAAATTTTCATTTTGTTAAGTGTTGCAACAAAAATGCAAACTGCAGTATGTTTGTGCTGCAACTGGCCCATCTTAGTACACCTACCCCTTAATGTCTTACAACCTACCAAGCTGTATTTTTGACATAACTGCAGCATTTACTGCCCCTAAACTGACAACGAGCATATACTGTATTATGTTTATATTTGACATTTGGCTGAGTCCTGCTTTAAAATGTCTATGTACTGGTAGTCCTTGAAATATATAGTTCAGATCTTTAAAGTTCTGATAACTACAGTTTAAATGCTATTATGTTCATAAGAACAGGATTCAAACTGGGGGAATAATTTGTGATTGTCTAATATATGCCCAGTGCCATACTGCAGGAACAGAAAGAATATAGGAATCAGGAATGCAAGGTTTCTTTCCCACACCCCCATCAGTACTAAGACACAAAGCAGCCTGTGTATGTGGCAAGTGGAGTTTGAGAATTTCCTCAGCAAGGAATCTGATTGTCCTGTTGTTTTGCACTGTTGAGTCAAAACAACATTGACAGAACCGCAGAGCCACAAGATTTCTTAAAGCAGTGGCAAGGCAAATCCTAATGTGACACAGCAAAAAAAATACCTCTTTATTCATTCCTGCTGTTTTGTACACGTTTACCTGTAAATTCTTAAATGTGCATGCATCCTGTTCAAATTAAGCGGAGATAGTACGAGATGTGGAAGTCGCTGAACTGTGGTATGAAATGTTTTTGTATTATCAACATTATTGAATTAGAAAATTCTGTATATCCTTGTGACAGGGAGATCGTGGAGTGTGAGTGTACCTTTGAGAAAGCAGCTGCAACGCTTGGATGCGGGGCGGAGCTCAAAAAGCGGCTGCACTACAGCTCGGGGCTACTGCAATGCCATTGACACAACATGACGACTGCTAGTCCCACTACAAGGTACGTCCTGCTCCAGGAACCTGCTACTCTACGTAACCTTCTTTATACTGTGGTGGGATCACCATCCCCTAAACTGACCTACTTCTGGGCTCCTGGAGTCCCGGCGTTCTCATGGAGGCACCTATCTCTTCACACGGCCTTGGCTGGGCAATGCCTTCACAAGCACCGTCTTGGAATGGAAGGGTTTCCTGGTAGTTGTTCTGCGGTGGACACTCCACTCCTTGATGCAAACAGAAGCTCTCACTCAGCTCCCGTCTGTGTGTCAATGGCATTACAGTAGCCCCAAGCTGTAGCACAGCTGCTTTTTGAGCTCTGAGCCGCATCCACGGGCACGCCCCCCAGCCAATCCAGACCTCACGATCAGCTCAGTACAGGGCGAGCCCACTGCTCAACTGGTCGCCTAGCAATGTGTCTACTGTGGCACGTCGTAGCTGCTTTCTCAAAGGCACAAACACACTCCACGAACCAGTGACAGGGATCTCCCAATGTACAGTATAAAATAAAATACAAATAGAAACAACAAATCTACACCATAAGTATAGGCTGATAATGCTTAAAGTTTTGAGACAATGAATTTAATACCTTTAAAGGGTTCTGGTTGGAGTTTTCATGACTCTGTGCCATACTTTGGTTCTGCCAGTCTTGAACTAGGTCAGGTTTTATTGCTAGTGACAACTGCCTTTATGCTACCGGTAATTGGGCCCTTTGGTCTCCTACTGTACCTTACTTTACCTTAAGGTAAAGTAGTCAACAATTAGTACTTGGGTTCCATGAAACCAAACAATAATGTGTTAGGAATTACACAAGCAAGTTTTTACCCCTGAAGAAGAACATTTTCTATTTTTAGCCCAGATATACAGTACTGGCAGTTATTAATTATTAATACATTAGGACTTGTTTTTCTGAGTACATACAAAAATTACATCACCAAAAAATCATTTGACTGCCATTACATAAATACATTGGGGAGTATATTTCAAATGATGACTTTACTTCAGTCATAAAAAACAAATTATTAACATACTTCTTAATTTGTAACATTCAAGTAACTATAGTCTGTAAGTGTTAAATGGTTAATTTTTTTTTTTCTTACCTCGATGAGCATGTACAGAGACAGCATGGTTACTGAAAAGTTGTATGCAACTAAAACACCCTTTAAAGAATATGCAGGTCTGTTCTTCATATATATTGTTCCCAGCCATACAATAAGCAGGTACAAAAGGGTAAGAGACATTGTCGGCAAACAGGAGTCCAGCATGAACCATCCTCTGACCCTGGTATCTAAAAATGAAGAAACACATGATGTCAAAATGTACTGTGCTGCTGCTGTATTTCACAGATTACCAGTATATACAGTTTCTGTAATTCCCAGAACACTTTTAAGAAGGCAACAAAAACTGAACCTATACCTGTTAATCTGCCAGAATCTTAACTTCAGAGGTCAGAATCTGTAAAAGGCTGTGCACAACACAAGACATGCCCAGTGTACATGTATGCCTAGAAATGCTGAAGCTAACATTGACAGTGATTATAATAAATGGTGTAGCATAAAGACACATGTTTATCCAATCTGTACACATTTTTAACAGTTTCCTTAGTATTCAGAAATAAACCAGCAGTGTTGTGCAATGCTGACCACTTATCTGCCACCACATTATGCTTTTGAAAAATGAATTATAAACTTGGAAGCTCATTGCTTCTAAAAAAAAATAACCTTGTGCAACTTAACAAGATGTGTGCCCATTTTTTCTGCTGTGTATTTCCTGTTTTCTTATAGTGGTCCAAAATTTTAAATAAGGTAAATGTGATACTGATGACAAGAAAAAGTTAAACCATCTTCATGCACTGTTTGAAGTCAAATGAAGCCACAGGGATAATAAGTGAGCAAGCAATTTCATTATGTAGATCTAGGAAGTCAAGAAATGTTTAGTATAAGCCTCTGTGACAGATAGATATGCTGAAGCTGATATTGACATGGTGTAACATAACTGATACAGAAAAGGGTTAACTACACCTTGTGCTTTATAAATCTTAGATGTATGTGTTACAGTAAATATTCTTCATAGAATATTAATTATGAGAGCTTTTGTTATTAATGCTCAGTTAGGCAGGAATTGGTATTCTTGAATGGTACGGATTACAATTGGAATGTCGCATGTGACTTGGCTATGCCAGTGAGCCTTATCCAGGTCACTTGTATCCAAAGCTGTACGTGGGTGGAATAAATGCATGTTTGTTGTACCAATGTAGGACTGTTACTGTATGTAAGTAATTATACAGTGTATAACTAGAGTTGGTGGAGGGTTAGTAATGATTGAGGCATGCCTTTATCGTTAGATTGATGGGTATAATTATGAGGCACTGCAACATACTTTAAAAGGCTATTATTTAAAGCCTTGAGTAGATTTTTAACTCTTTTAAAATGAAGTATATTGATAGCATTTAAGCAATTTATAATCACTGTTTGTTCCTTAATAACAAAATAGTCATTTTTGGGTCCTGACCAAATTCCTAAGCTTCTCATAGGCGGAGATGGGACATGAACCTGGGACCTCACGCTTTGAAGCATAGCGCCGATAGTGCTGTACAAAACAGCCGGGCTCCCTTGCAGGAGCAGATATCAGGCTTGTGTCATCATGTTTAGATTGCATCACCTACCAGCCCTGACCCCTACCCCCGTGCACGCTGCTCTATGATAACAATCCGGAACCTGTCTATGCTGGAATCTGTCATGATTTTGAAGTCTCTGCTGCATAAAATCAATGTAAATTTGACCATGTTTAAAACTAATCTAAAAAACAAAGCAAAAACAAAAGCAAGACATTGTGAATATACTCACAAAATCGCAAGGCAACCCATTTCAGACATTCTGAAAAGATGCCTACTTACATTTTCCAGCAACACGGAGAAAACCTGAATGCCAGCAGAAATTGCCTGAATTCCACAGCAAGTACAGTATGCACAAGTGAACATCTTTCTATGGGATGGGAATGGTTTAAACAGGCTTGTACTAATAACAGGTAAAGATTTTGTTGAGGCATTGTTGTTTAAAGTTTTCTGAGGCAGTAGATATCGCCTATGCTACGCAATATCTAAATTTAAAGGGAGTGTTAGTTGAAAATCCAATGAAGATTAAGGACTGAAGTGCCATCAGTTTTTTTTTTTTTTTTTTTTTTAATGTGACATTTGTCATGTATCTTTTTTTGTGTGTGTTCATTACTTAACAAATGGCTGTATTTGAATATTTAATTAAATGTGTTTTTAGAAAATATATATATAATTTAAAAAGCTACATGTTTTGTATATTTGTGCGAGTTTGAAATCACTGCTTGACAAATGCTTACTTTTTGCTTAAAAAAATGTCTCTTATCATACTGTACGCAAGTAAGTGTTTATATAGGCTCCTTAAACTAAAAGTTGTTACCATGGTAAATTTGCAGTGATTTTTGCAGTTTTCCAATATGCTAATTTGATTGTCATGCAATACATGTAATACATACATTAACGAAAATAATTCGCGACATAATACATGATACATGATTATTAACATAATTAATAGCTAATAATAAAAAATACAGTCTATTATAGTAATTAATTCAATATACATCAGCGAATTGTTCTTTCTCATAAATGTAAAATTTAATAAAGATTCAGACAACATTTTTTAAGTTTAAAACAGTTTGCTATAGTTTACGATTTTATGGTAACCAATTTAAAACAAAAACAGAGACATACAGGGTGTTTTTGTTCAATGATTAAAAGTCATTGCTACTGTACTTGTTTCTATCAGCAAAAACAAGCAGGGACTCCTGGCCATGACAACATGAAGTACAGGGAATCCTACATCATAACACAAATCTTAGCATGCAGTTCAATAGTAAAGAATCTAATCATTTCAGAACTGAACTGATGGAAATAAAGAAATGTAATTGCAGGTTTGGAAAAGCCCTGACCCAGCTTCCAGTCCTAGGTTTCAGACTATGTATTACTGGTAAATGACCAGGGACCAAGCATTTGAGAAATCACCCTGTTAAATCTGCAGACTGTATCGTTTATAAAGTATTGATTTCCATTGTCCCTTGGAGACCGATTAATCAAGTAAAGAGTTGATCGCAGATTTTTTTTTTTTTTTAATTTAGTCATGCAGTTTTATTTTTGTATATAAAATAAAATCAACCAATAGAAGATCTGAATTTTCTCCACGGCGGTCCAATCATAAGTGAGCGGAGGCGGGACATAAAGTCTTTAGTAGGTTTAACCAATGGGAGAGTCAAAGATCTGCCCCTTGTTATACAGATGTCCAGTCATGAGTGAGCAGAGGCAGGACATAATTGGAAGTTTAGCCAATGGTAAAGTAAAAAATCTGCCCTGGTTTTACAGCTGTTCAATCATGAGTGAGTAGAGGCAGGACATAATTGGGAGTTTAACCAATGGGAAAGTCAAAGATCTGCCCTGGTTTTATAGCTGTCCAATCATTAGTGAGCAGAGACCGGACACAAATATTCGAAGGACTGGGTAGGGTGTGTAAGGCTGCATCCACACTGGACAGAGTGATGCGAGCAATGCGAGCGAAGTCGCCACATACCAATCCACACCAGACACGACTTGGAAACGATCCTAAAGACTGGAAATAAATTCATGACCCCGCCCATGTATTCCTATTGGACATACTAGAGATGGGCTGTCCCATTACAAAACAGGTCTTGTTTTGATAAAAGGTTGCCACCCTGACCTTCGGCAACTCTTGTAAAATAAAGGTTGGACTTGTAGATATTGCTTATTATAAAGACAGTTATTGAGAATTATATTGAGAACTTCAAAGTAATATTTCAAATTGCTTTTTACAAATTAAAAAAAAAATGTCATAAGACAATGGAGACATTGTAGTCGATTTGGTTATGAATCAATTTTCAAGAACTAAAAATGGAGGTACAGACGTGCTCAAATTTGTTGGTACCCTTACAGCTCATTGAAATAATGTTTCATTCCTCCTGAAAAGTGATGAAATTAAAAGCTATTTTATCATGTATACTTGCATGCCTTTGGTATGTCATAGAATAAAGCAAAGAAGCTGTGAAAAGAGATTAATTATTGCTTATTCTACAAAGATATTCTAAAATGGCCTGGACACATTTGTTGGTACCCCTTAGAAAAGATAATAAATAATTGGATTATAGTGATATTTCAAACTAATTAGTTTCTTTAATTAGTATCACACATGTCTCCAATCTTGTAATCAGTCATTCAGCCTATTTAAATGGAGAAAAGTAGTCACTGTGCTGTTTGGTATCATTGTGTGCACCACACTGAACATGGACCAGAGAAAGCAAAGGAGAGAGTTGTCTGAGGAGATCAGAAAGAAAATAATAGACAATCGTGGTAAAGGTAAAGGCTACAAGACCATCTCCAAGCAGCTTAATGTTCCTGTGACAACAGTTGCAAATATTATTACGAAGTTTAAGGTCCATGGAACTGTAGCCAACCTCCCTGGGCGCGGCCGCAAGAGGAAAATCGACCCCAGATTGAACAGAAGGATAGTGCAAATGGTAGAAAAAGAACCAAGGATAACTGCCAAAGAGATACAAGCTGAACTCCAAGGTGAAGATACGTCAGTATCTGATCGCACCATCCGTCGCTTTTTGACCGAAGGTGGGCTCCATGGAAGAAGACCCAGGAGGACTCCACTTTTGACAGAAAAACATAAAAAAGCCACACTGGAATTTGCTAAAATGCATATTGACAAGCCACAATCCTTCTGGGAGAATGTCCTTTGGACAGATGATTCAAAACTGGAGCTTTTTGGCAAGTCACATCAGCTCTATGTTCACAGACGAAAAAATGAAGCTTTCAAAGAAAAGAACACCATACCTACAGTGAAACATGGAGGAGGCTCGGTTATGTTTTGGGGCTGCTTTGCTGCGCCTGGCACAGGGTGCCTTGAATCTGTGCAGGGCACAATGAAATCTCAAGACTATCAAGGCATTCTGGAGCGAAACGTACTGCCCAGTGTCAGAAAGCTCTGTCTCAGTCGCAGGTCATGGGTCCTCCAACAGGATAATGACCCAAAACACACAGCTAAAAGCACTCAAGAATGGATAAGAACAAAACATTGGACTATTCTGAAATGGCCTTCTATGAGTCCTGATCTGAATCCTATCGAACATCTATGGAAAGAGCTGAAACTTGCAGTATGGAGAAGGCACCCATCAAACCTGAGACAGCTGGAGCAGTTTGCTCAGGAAGAGTGGGCCAAACTACCTGTTAACAGGTGCAGAAGTCTCATTGAGAGCTACAGAAAACGTTTGATTGCAGTGATTGCCTCTAAAGGTTGTGCAACAAAACATTAGGTTAGCGGTCCCATCATTTTTGTCCATGCCATTTTCATTTGTTTTATTATTTACAATATTATGTTGAATAAAAAATCAAAAGCAAAGTCTGATTTCTATTAAATATGGAATAAACAATGGTGGATGCCAATTACTTTTGTCAGTTTCAAGTTATTTCAGAGAAAATTGTGCATTCTTCTTTTTTTGTGGAGGGGTACCAACAAATTTGAGCACGTCTGTATACACCAGAACTACCTGAGTTGATAAAGGCACCAATTCTTAAAACAGAGGTAATTATGTGGAATGACTTGTTATCTTGGTTGAGTCCCTGCTAAATTGAATCCCTTTGGTTTTGCTTTGCAGGGTTTTTTGGGTCGAACGCTAGCAGAGCACACATGGATTGGCCGCTACAGTGATGTCAGTGAATGGGCGGGGAGTTTAGGATTTATGTGTGATGTCACTGAAGGGGCAGGGAGTTTAGGATGTATGTGTGATGTCAGTGCAGGGGTACGGAGTTTAGGATTTATGTGTGATGTCAGTAAAGGGGGAGGGAGTTTAGGATTTATGTGTGATGTCAGTAAAGGGTCAGGGAGTTTAGGATTTATGTGTGATGTCAGTGAAGGTGCAGGCAGTTTAGGATTTATGTGTGATTTCAGTGAAGGGGCGGGGAGTTTAGGATTTATGTGTGATGTCAGTGAAGGGGCGGGTAGTTTAGGATTTATGTGTGATGTCAGTGAAGGGGCAGGGAGTTTAGGATTTATGTGTGATGTCAGTGAAGGGGTACGGAGTTTAGGATTTATGTGTAATGTCAGTGAAGGGGCAGGGAGTTTAGGATTTATGTGTGATGTCAGTGAAGGAGGACAGAGTTTAGGATTTATGTGTGATGTCAGTGAAGGGGGAGGGAGTTTAGGATTTATGTGTGATGTCAGTAAAGGGTCAGGGAGTTTAGGATTTATGTGTGATGTCAGTGAAGGTGCAGGCAGTTTAGGATTTATGTGTGATTTCAGTGAAGGGGCGGGGAGTTTAGGATTTATGTGTGATGTCAGTGAAGGGGCGGGTAGTTTAGGATTTATGTGTGATGTCAGTGAAGGGGCAGGGAGTTTAGGATTTATGTGTGATGTCAGTGAAGGGGCAGGGAGTTTAGGATTTATGTGTAATGTCAGTGAAGGGGCAGGGAGTTTAGGATTTATGTGTGATGTCAGTGAAGGAGGACAGAGTTTAGGATTTATGTGTGATGTCAGTGAAGGGGGAGGGAGTTTAGGATTTATGTGTGATGTCAGTAAAGGGTCAGGGAGTTTAGGATTTATGTGTGATGTCAGTGAAGGTGCAGGCAGTTTAGGATTTATGTGTGATTTCAGTGAAGGGGCGGGGAGTTTAGGATTTATGTGTGATGTCAGTGAAGGGGCGGGTAGTTTAGGATTTATGTGTGATGTCAGTGAAGGGGCAGGGAGTTTAGGATTTATGTGTGATGTCAGTGAAGGGGCAGGGAGTTTAGGATTTATGTGTAATGTCAGTGAAGGGGCAGGGAGTTTAGGATTTATGTGTGATGTCAGTGAAGGAGGACAGAGTTTAGGATTTATGTGTGATGTCAGTGAAGGTGCAGGGAGTTTAGGATTTATGTGTGATTTCAGTGAAGGGGCAGGGAGTTTAGGATTTATGTGTGATGTCAGTGAAGGGGCAGGGAGTTTAGGATGTATGTGTGATATCAGTGAAATGGCAGGGAGTTTAGGATTTCTGTGTGATGTCAGTGAAGGTGGAGGGAGTTTAGGATTTATGTGTAAAAGTGTCAGGAGAGAGAAGTGGGCAAGTTGAGACTTTATGAGCCATGCAACCTGCGAGAGAACGAGGCCTAGGGTTCCTGTAGTCGTTACCTTGAAGCCTGCAAAAAGGAAAAGTATCTGGATGAGATGCTGCAGACCCTTTGCAACCTCTTATTTCCATTCTGATACATATTGATTCTATAAACATTAATAGGTTGTACTCACCTCTAGGTCCAAACAAATAATCCACAAAATCATTTAACTGTTTGTCAAAGGCTTCTAGTTGCTCCTGAAAATAAAATAAAACATTATAAAAATAAGATTTACTTCCATATATTTCTGAGCCTTCTAAAAACATTTTACATTAACGGTACCTTTGGTAGAATGTTTCTCTTCTAATATCTGGACAGTTCAATTCTTTGTAAATGAGTTTTCCAGGTAGTTATCGAGGAAGATACAAATACCATATAGGGTACAGATACAGACAAAATGACAATTAGACGCTTACAAGGAGAGATCAAAGGGGCGATATTGCAAGGCAATTTTGCTTTCCCCAATCATGTTTTTACCTCCCCCTTTGATTTTACAGTGCTTTAATATGCATGTCTGAGATCTGCTTTGCTTATGTGTGCATTACCATGATTTTAATGGGATTTTACACTGCTTTACTACATTACTGTATGTAACAGTAAACTTTTATAAGGGAACATATGCATGCAAGCGAGATGGCTGGCAGTTATAAAATGATTAAATATTTAAATATCAGAGCAACAGAATGATGTCAAATAATAGAAGTGAGTTTTAGCTCACTAAAGAAGCACTTTAAACGATTCAATTATTATTTTTTGTATTTATACATTCATTCAGGATATTCAAATATTTCAAATATATGTACTGTTGGTTACATGGTCTACCTGCAACAAGACCACTGGAATGAGTTTGACCAAGTACATAGTACATTTATTGTATACCAGTAAGCAGTTGCAGCTTTTCATCTATTACACTATTTGAAATATCTGCAACACACAAGTACAAAATTCAACAGAAGAAAAAGGTAGGAAGAAGTAATGTTACCAGTGCTAAAAAGGGGGCACTCCATTAACCTGACCCAGTACAAGAGGGGGGGGCGCTTTTTGTTGTTGTTTTTTTTTACTTTCTCTAATAAATTTTAGCACCGAATGGTAACTTACATTTAAACAAATATATGAACGTGCACTCAACTCCTAATTAAAAAAATACTAATTAAAAACCTACCACTTAAATTACCACTTAAGAAATGTCAACAATTTCAACAATTTTCAACAACATTTAAAAAGACATTCATTTCTTGCTTAATAACTGGCTGGGATATTTATTCTTCGTTTTACACCCCAAAATGTGTTTATGCATTTGCAAATGTTGAAGGTACTTTCTAGATGTTCATTTCTTTACAATGTGTTTGTTTTGAATATAAAATAATATTAGACTGCTCAGGATCTTTTGTCTAATCAAAGCACATGTTTCACTTTCTGTATTCCACGACACACCACAGAGAAACCCTATTCATGACATCGACCACGCCACTTTTAGTCTTACCGTGCTGTATTCTATCAGCATTGTTGACGTCACCCAATTTTAAACAATCATACCTGAGACACCTCTCAGAATTCCATCCCACTGCAACGTCCATTCAAAACGATGACATCACAATAGCTGCATACCTTAGCCACACCGGTATTTAGTTCATCAACCTTTTTAATGAAAAGGACAGTGAACTAACTTGTGTTTCCATTATAAATCAGTAGAGTTATAGGACAGTGAACGTCTGTGTGTGGGTTATATCGACACTTGTATCACTTAAATGGAACTCGGTTTTCAGCCCCAGACTTCACTTTTTATTTATTTATTTTTTTAAATTTGGAATTGCCAATTATTTGACCCCCGATTTTCTCCCAATTTTTTTTGGAATGCCCAATTATTCAACTCGGCTCACCACTAACTCGGGAGAGACGAATACGAGCACTCGTGTTCTCTGAAATGTGTGCCGTCAGCCACCCGCTTTTATTCACACTGCAAGCCCGCTGTGAAGCCATTACAAAACTACAGCATCGGAGGACCACGCAGTTCTGAATTACACACAGGCAGGCCTGCAGGCGCCCAGTCAGCCACAGGGGTCGCTGGTACGCGGTGACCACTTGGCCAATTGTGCACCCTGGGAACTCCCGGCCACGGTTGGCAATGGCATAGCCAAGGATTCAAGGATTCGAACTGATGATCTCCAAGCTATAGGGGGCATCCTGCACTCCGGGTGGCCTTTACTGGCTGCGCCACTCGGGAGCCCCAGTCTGTTCACTTCTACTCATGACCATATTCCACCACACACAGATGTTCACTGTCCTACAAGCCTATAAAAAAGGACACCCTAAAAAATATTGACATTTGCATTTCAAATAACATTTCTATGTTTATATGATATATGATAAAGAAAACACAAGATACCAGCTGTGTCAACTGTGCTTTCCTATGTTAAAGCTTTTCACCGGGTCTTTTTCAAAGCATAATGTAAGGTCTAGTTGCACAAACTTGATTATTGCAAAAGACACTGACCTAAAATGTACAGCAGGTTGGGCTAAGGAAAGGTCACGTGTGCATGATGAATCAATACCGTTTTCCTAATTTACATATGTTTTGTATCATTTACACCACTTCTAACAGCACAGCGGGCGTGCAGATGTCATCGCTCAGAGTGAAAGGAAAGTTTGCTTCCAAATGTTTTTTAAACCTCATCCCATTTAACGTCCTCCATCCCACATGTGGCAGCAGAGGAAGTTGAACTGATCACAATGAGTGATCATATCCCATATATGCAAAAAAAAAAAGAAAAAAACAACATTCTAGAGCAGGCAGTTCTCAGAAATCCTGCTACGATGTCAACATGAAATGTGCTGCATGTAAGTGTAAAAGTGACAAAAATGATAGAAATCAACTCCTAAAGAAAAGAATCTGAATTCCTTATCTTATACTGAAATTAGAATAAAGTGTTCCCAACAACGCAGAATGCTATCTGAATAATATAGGATTTAGATTTTTTTAAACGCTCTGGCAAATAGGCATCGTTAAATGCCACTGCCATTGCCGGTACAGTATTAATGATAACGAATCAAGTATGCTGGTGTACAGTAACAGTATGAACACAAAAGAGCTGGGTTCTGAAATTTCAGTGCAGTGTCTTGAGGGAAAACGGTGATAAGTCTGTAATTCAACACACACTGCTGCCCTTCTGTGTGTGTGTTTTTATCCTGTTTGAAAAACAGAATACAAAACTTTCCATTGTGTTCAAGTGTCTTCAGAAGTTTGGAGATTATTATTACTATTGCATTTTGATACGTAATAGTAATAACAATAACACATTAAATTAAGCCATTAACATGTGCCTCACCGTTCAGCTAAAAGTATATTAAACTGGAAAATGTATCCTTGTAGTTGCAGTAATAAATACAGTTCTCAGGCTAACATATATCTTGTATGCTAGTACCTATGTGTAAGCTCCTGGCCTTTCCCCTGGGGATATCACCCCAAAAGCTGCTGGGAGTCTACAGCACCAAGCCCTTTTGTACAGCACCATTTTCACAAGCTAAAAGTAATACATTAAAATGAAACACAATAACATATTTTCAACCTAATGGCCAGTTGTTGGGAGTCAGTGGTTGTTGCATCTTGTGAGATCTATGAAGTAATAAATGTTAATAAATATTTGTAAGATTTAACGTAATTATTAGCACTTAATATTTCACCAGCAGGAACTCTGCAGCAGTAAAGATAATTAATAAAGTCTTCTTTCTAAATAACATCTATAGATTTTGTTTATGGCTTTGTGTATATTCTGGTAAAGGTGATGAAATCAGTAAGAATTATTTCAAGGTCTAAAAGGTTAGCTCACCTTTTGTTTTTCGAAAAGAACAAAACAATATAAATAGTGTTAATAATAACTGTGTTAGTCCCAAAAGATTGGAGTGAAACATGGCAGTGACCCAAAGGGCATCTACAAGCACTGTCCAATGATTTTTATCAGACCATTTATCCCACTGCAGCTTTCACAGGATAGCACTATTAGCTTGACACCTTTAAGAAACACCCAATGGAAACACTACACAGTATGTCCTTGCAAGGCGTTTGGTATTTATGAAGAAGCTCTGGAGTGAGCCAAACTTAACACGAACGTTTTATGTTTAATTGGAATCTTGAGGATAGACATTAACCACTCACGACCATGTGAACAGTTAGTATTCCTTGATGTAGAAAGATACTACAAAAAACAAATTTGTCCAATGAGTTAGTCCAAAACAATCATTAAAAACTTTAAAATAAGCGTCTACAATTCCAATGTAACTAACATATGATTTCCTCCTGATTTCAAATGAAATTCCTATTGAATTCAAAAGTCACAAGCATGAGTTCATGACATACTTTTCATAACTTATTTATTTTATTTATTTTATTTCATTTATAAAGCACCTACGTCAAGGTGGTTTACAGAAAAAATAATACACACAGCATAATAAAGCATTAAAATAGCATAAAAAAGATTATAATAAAAAGACTATTTTAAATAAAAGTAAATACATTTTCAATGTATAAAAAGCAATAATGGATATCAATAATAAAAAGACTAATAAAAAGGCTTGTGTATATAAATAAGTCTTCAATCTTGACTTAAAAACAGCAAGACTCCTAGCTTCTCTCTCAAAAAAAGGCAGAGCAGCTAATAGCGCCCCAGTAGAGGGACTGTCTGGATTGAAAGACAAGTATAGCTGAGTATCATCTGTGTAACAATGGAAATTCAATCCATGCCTGCGGATAATATCACCTAATGGCAACATATGGAATGAAAACAACAGGGGACCTAAAATAGAACCCTGAGGAACACCACAGACAACCTCTGACAAATCAGACTTGATCTCCCCAACAGAAACATACTGAAACCTATCAGAAAGATAAGACCTAAACCAAGAATGGACACCGCCTGCCAAACACACTAAACTCCCAAGTCGATTTAATAGAATGGAATGGTTCACGGTGTCAAAGGCAGCACTAAGATCAACAAGAATTAAAATTGAAGGAAAGCCAGAGTCGGAGCGTATCAAAAGATCCTTTACTACCCTAACAAGAGCCGTCTCAGTGCTATGTGCAGATCGAAATCCAGACTGAAATTTCTCAAATAATGCATTACAAGATAACAATTTTAGTAATTGATTGGCAACAACTTTCTCCAAGACCTTGGCTTAAAAATGGAGGATTGGAAATTGGTCAATAGTTGTTAATAACTGTAGGATCCAAATTAAGTTTTTTAAGCAGGGGTTTAACCACTACAACCTTAAGTGCAGAGGGAACTATACCAGGTGAAAGTGATTCATTTATAATTGTTAAAATGCTTGTATTAGCAACACTAAGTACATATTTTAATAGTTTAGTAGAAATAGGATCAAGGGCACAAGTGGTTGGTCTCATATGCCTAACTAACGCTGTCAGCTCTTGCAAAGTAACCAATGAGAAAGCCTCCATCATAACTTTATCAGGTCTAGTTAATTCAAAGGTCCATAATAGAAAGAGTCTGTAAGATCTGATCTCTAATGTCAAGAATTGTATTTTGAAAGAATTTTAAAAACTTAGTGCAACTAAAAATTGAACCAATATTAGAGGTAGATGTAATAGAAGGTGGATTTACTAATTTATCAATAGATGCAAAAATAAATCTAGGATTATTTTTATTTTCAATCAGTTTAGAATAGTATAAAGATCTAGCCTGCTACAAAGCCTTCTTATATTTAACATGGTGGCTTTTCCATGCAAGATAATGAACATGCAGTTTAGAATTCTTCCATCTGCGTTCCAATTTACAACCGACACATTTGAGTTTCCGAGTAAAATCATTAAACCATGGAGTGCTTCTTTTGGAAAACACCTGTTTTAACTGGAGCTATAGTATAAAAAAAATGTTAGTCATGGAGGTGTTATAGGTATAAACTAACTCATTTAATGATACAGCCTGAGCAAATGGTAATAAATTAAAAGCCTCACAAAACTTTGTAGCTGTTAATGAGTTAACTACCCGAGTTTTAATTATACGAGCCTGGCTCTTTACAATTAAGGGTAGTTTAATCTCAAAATCAATTGCAAGATAATCAGAAATAGAAAGGTCAGAAGTTACTATATTTTGAACATCCAAACCATGAGAAATCATGAGATCTAAAGTATGCCCACGATTATGAGTAGGACCTCTAACATGCTGTACATAATTTAGAGAATCCAATAGCTTCAAAAATTCTGAATCATTAGAATCAGTATCAATGTCCACATGGATATTAAAGTCACCCAATAAAAAAAAACTATACTGTAAAAACTATAACTGTCTGTTAACTATCATAGTTAACAGACAGTATATATAAAAAAAATCACCAAATTCAGTCAAAAAAATTAAATTAGACTTGGGTGGACAAAATACAATTGCAATAAGTACAGGTAATTTGTTAGCAATAATTAGCATTAGTAATTCAAAGGATGACTATCCCTTCAAGATTTCTTGTTTGATTTTAAGTTCAGTGCGGAAGTGGCAAGTCCACCTCCTCGACCAGTAAGACAAGCACTCTGAAGAAAAGAGTCATTTAGAGCAGAACCTCCCTCCTAACTTCATTCGTTACACAGTTCCATAAATACTGCTTGGAGTAAGTTTGATGTCTGTTATTTAAGTTGCTTATGTACAAAACACCTTTGTTTGTTATAATTCCTAATATGGTACTGTTCAGCACAGTGTATTCTATGTGATCATTGTTTTATTGTAATGTATATGCAGTCTGTGAATTTTCACCTCTTATGTAAAGTGTGGAAATCTCTACCATTCTACTTCATTTAACAATGCTGTAACAGTAATCCGATACATGATGACTGGTATCCATTTGACCTAAAAACTGGCAAACCTCCAATCACATTGGCTTCAAGTGGTGCACCTGCGACAGATATCTATTTCCAGAACTAATGGTATAGCTTCATATGCCAGCCAATTACCAGAGTCCTGAGCCACCAAAAAAATCCGCCTGGCTATACTGTAAGTCAGATCTTTGTAATCCATTAAGAAGATGCACCTAAGACACTTATTACAAAGCTGTAAGGCCACAATCTGTCATACATTCTTCACAAAGCAATGTTGATTATGCTCACTATGGGCTTGTGTGTTTGTGTCAGTCTTGAAATACAAGAACGTGTGCAGTGTTGTCTTCAATTGCTGTCTAGGGAGACATCAAGCCATCCTGTTCTTAGTCAAAAACATAAAAACAGTGTGTAGAATTGAGTTTGCTGTGGACAAACCCTACCCAAATGCAACAATTAATGTTAGTATTGGCTATTAGAGAAATGTAGGCCCGTAACCAGCCAAGGAGGGACAGAAAACATTAAAGAGCAGGGCCATGAAAAAGTAGGTTGCCATGACAAGACCCTTTTTTCTTTAAAATGTGGTAATTGTGAATGTAGTCAACAATTCAGGTGAGGGACAATGACATTTGCTACAGTCAAACATGGTACAGGTCCTATCAGTCCTGGCATGAGCTCCCTTGTCGTCCAATCCTGCCAGACTGAAAATTGGTGCAAGATTGTGTGTTAGTTTGTGATGTGGAAACTATTTTTGATTAAGTTTGTGACTTACTCATAGACGTGTTGATAGTCTTTTCAACATAACTGTATCTACACACTGAAGTACAGTGAGCCTGATAGCTGCAAGTCAATTTCCAAGCTATCAGCGGGAGGAGTACAGAGGCAACAGTTAAGTGCTTTGGATTGATTTGGTCTGTAATTATTGTTAGGTGAACTAAAAACGAATAATTTGAAGTACACGCCATATCAGAATGTTAATTACCTTTTCATAACAAGTGAAGCAGTTCAACTGCTGTATTTTAACTGTAAATTGGAGTACTGTGTTCAATCACAAATATAGGACATGTTATCATTGCCGTTTCATTGTAAAAACAATATACTGATAATATTCAAATTATGTTTGTGAGTTATTTTTTTGCAGTCATGTTTTGCTTTCATTTTCCTGTCTGTTGTTAATGTTCCCTCTGGTCGAAAGGTGTTAGCTCTCTGAAGACATTTCCCAATAGAGAAGTACTGTACATTAACCAGATGAAACATCCTCGGAGACGTTTAAGCAGTATTGTATTTTTATTTTATTACCACAAAGCCTGTATCAAACCTTGAAAGCAGAACCTTTTACAAGTTTAAATTAGAGTGGCTTGTCTTGTAACTATTCCTATACTATGTGTTGCAAATCTTTTTTCAACCTTTCAACAGAAATAGACAATATTCGCTGTGCAGACCCAGGAAGAAGAAGGAACAAGCTTTCTTCCCACCATTCCCAATGCTAGTGCACCTAAACAAAGGGAACTCTGTGTTTTAAGGCCAGGCGTGTCATTGTCTGTAGTCCTAGCTGTCAATAATGTAATAGCAAGACCAGGATTAATGTAGATGAGACAGCCCCCCCTGGCACAAACCATACAGCCCCTCTGGCACAAACCATACTGATCACAAAGGATTTCCTAAAACACACTGCACAAAATAGCATAGCCTGGGTACTGCTGCTGTGGTATTCTGGGCACGGTCTCCTTTTGCAAGTTAATGGCCGTGGGAGCTGATATTTCAAACCTATGCAAATGGCCTAAAACAATCCAGTGACACTTCACTGAAAATCAAGCAATTATACCCAACACATTTGAATGTACCTTACATTAAATAGTTGATGTACTTAACTTAAGCCATTTTAAGAAGAATACACTACACTGTACATTAAAAAGGCTTTCTAAAATATGCAATCCATACCATGCCCACAGCAAACTTAGATTTCATTGTGCACCACTTCATGATACATTACGCCCTCTTATGCCCTGTGGCAGGCTGGCTAAGCGGTGACGTCAGACAGAAGCAGGGACGGGAAAAATACGGACACCAGGCAAGTACTGCAGTTAAAGGCGGCGTCGTTTACTTATTAATCAAAAATAAAATAAATATTTAAACAGAAAAAGACTGTGCTCGCAGAGCAAAATAAAAGGTTTAAATAAAACAAATCACTAACACAAAATAATATAAAACACAGGTCAGGCTGGGCAGATTGCCTTCACTGTTCCTATGTCTTTTTAAGTTTAGTTTCGTGTTTCGTGTTTCGTTTTCCGCTCTCTCGTTCCTCTCGCTCTCTCCTCTCTAACACCCATCCGGAACTGAGAGTGCTGCAGGCTTTTTATATCGTGGCCGAGGGGTTTAACTAGTTAGTAATTATCCTATTACCCCTCGGCCACAATCTGCATGAGTTTTCTAACTACTGTGTGGATGGGGCTTCCCATCCACGCTACTTACTAAAAAAACAAACACTTGGCTACGCCGTCATCTATAAATACAATAATAAACAATAACAAAACCTGCAGCGCTTCGCCGTCTTCTATACATAATAAATTATTAATAATAATAATAATAATAATAATAATAATAATAATAATAATAATAATAATAATAATAATACAAAACAAATACAAAATACAGGGGCGGAGGGGACCCCGTTCTAAAATAAAATAAACAAATCAATGTACAGGGCACCTCGACTTGTTACACGCCCTCAGGACTGGATCACGTGCTGCAGTAGATTGACCCAGCTTATATTCTTTATTCTGCCTTTAGTCAATTATTAATGATGCCATGATAATGACTGTAGAAACAACATTTATAAGGTTTAAGTTACAGGTACAAGTAACTGATAAAACTAGAGATGCAACAATTATCCGATTAATCGATTATTGATTACTATGGCTTTTATTTTGCAAGCCACATTACAATCACATGCATGTTTTCAGTTCTATTTGAAGGCTTTGAAAGGTTCGATTTCTTCTTAAAAATAATTCATTTGTTTTCTAAAATTCAATCAGAAAGATTTTATTAAAAAATTGAGTCAATACAGGAACAAGAAAATAGAACACATGCAATTCACGGTAGGCCACAGCTGGTGGTATTCTGAGCCGTGATCCTAGTTTACATGTTTTTTTTTTATAACATAACACAGGAAAAGGAAAAAAATGAGATCCTCCAATAGTATACAGCGAGCACCTAACATTGTCAATACTGCAGACTTTCATTGTCCAATAGGCAATACACACATCTATATCTAAATTATAATATTGAAACATACATTATCCATTTACATAAATCTATACCTAATACGTCAATACTGTAGATCAGGGGTGCACAATTAGAATTCAAAGAGGTCCAGTGACTAACATTTTCTCCCCCCAAAGGTCCAAACCATTAAAATGTCTAACGTGCGCTATGATTTGGGGGCATATGTAGTTCTTGTATATGTATAGCTAATAAACAAAGTACTACATTTCAATAACATTTCAACAATATTTATTGGACATTTTCAATGCAGACACATTAAACATGAGGTAAAATAAATATGCAGCCTAAACATAAATAAAAGTAGGCCTATCACAAATGTTCTCATTTCAAGCATCTTCACAAAAAAATAACAAAAGTGCCTGTTTCTGAAAAAAGTGCTTTGATTTTTGAACAAATAAGAAAACACAGGTTTAATATTTATCTTTCCTACTCTCTCCCACTTCACTTCTCTATCTCTCTTCTTTAGTGAGAGAAATGGGCTTTTGCTTGCCCTGCCAGTAATTTGAACCTTGGCTGGAATGGAGTCAGTGCCATTCTCATGCACATATGTAGGTGCTCATTGGTGAGTCTAGAATGGTACTTATTTTTAATGATGTTCATAGTGGAGAAAGAAGACTCACAACTGTATGTGGAGCCAAACATGGTCAAGGTGTGTAGTGCTACTTTGGTTAGACCAGGGAAAACAGTCTTAGACACAGCCTGCTGCCAGAAAGTGTCATGATCAGTTAGTTGAAAGTACTCTCTTAGTGCAACATTTGCTTGCAGATCAATCAGTTCCATCTGTAGAGATCCAGCATGTGCCCACTTGAAGGTCTGTGTCACCTCCTTTGAAAATCCCCTGACATCTGTGATGAGGAATGGATTCTCAATGAGAAGAAGGAGCTGCTGTCCAAGGCTGAAGCTGTCAAAGCGATTTCTGAAGTTTCCAATCAGCTTATCTATGAAGTCAACATGAGGAGAAACATCTCTCTCACCCTGAATCTGTTCCTGCACTTTTGGGAAGTGTGCACAGTCTCCTTGAAGATCTTCCTTGAACACTTCCAGTTTCCTCTGGAAGGAGCAGACAGCTGTCATCAAATCACAAACTGAATTGTTCTTGCCCTGTAGTTTCACGTTGAGCTCATTAAGGTGTGATGTGATGTCTACCAAAAAAGCAACAATATCCATTTTGCTCTCGTCTTGCAAAAAAAGTGAAAACTGTGTTGCCTTCTGACTCTTGAGCTGTACTAGGAAAGCTGTTATTTCCTTTCGAATGGACCAAAAGTGTTCCAACACCCTGCCTTTACTGAGTCATCTTACGTTGTTGTGCAGCAGTAGGTCACTTGCATTTGCCTCAACTTCTTTCAGGAATTCTCTCAGCAGGCAATGTTGATGAGATGAGGATGCCCTGAGGAAGTTGATGAGTTTCATCATTGTATTCATCACTTCAGCATACTCTTCTGACAGACTAGCGCACAGGACAGACTGATGAATGATGTAGTGGTAAGCTGTGAGATCAGGGTTGTCATCTTTCAGCCGTGCCACAACTCCTCTCTCTCTTCCTATCATGGCAAGGGCCCCGTCTGAGGTGATAGAGACCACTTGTTTTAGATCTATCCCCCTCTTTCTCAGCATCTCCTTTATGGCCATATATATGTCCTTTCCTCTTGTATGTGTCTCGAGTGGTGTTACACCTAACAGGTCTTCACAGAATTCCTTCTTCTCTGTGTGGTAAAATCTAACATACACCAGAAGCTGGGCATTATCACTCACATCAGTAGATTCATCAACAGCTAATGCTATGCATGGTGCACTCCGAATAGCTTCATCAAGCTGTGTTAAATACATCCTCTGTTAGTATTTCACTCTTTCTTGCTGTTGTTGTACGTGACATTGGGATTTGCTTGATCTTTTCACACAGCTCATCTTTTTGTTTACCGTCAAGTAAAGTTTCAGCAACAGCATTCATGCACTCCATCACCACTCCCCCGTCGGTAAATGGCTTTTGGTGTTGACCCAAAATCCAAGTTATTTTTAGTGAACATTCGTTTGCACGTTGTTGGGCAGTGAATGCATGGGAGAGGACTCTGGTGGACCGATCATGCTGGGCTTTGAGTTTGTTTATTTTGCGTGCCCTCACCTCAGACTGCTGTGGATATGTTTGCTCAAAAGATCTTGTCTCGTAGTGGCGCTTCACATTGGCACTTTTTATTAGAGCCACGGTCTCTGAACATATCAGGCAGAGTGGTTTGACACTCGCTGCGGGAAGGATAAAGGCATTGTGACAGGATTGGCAGAGGTTGAGGCTCAGAGACAGTTTGAAGTTCAAAATAAAGCTTTTTAATAAACAAAAATAATCAAATAAATAGGCACAAGGGCCAAACAGAAAGGTTTCAAAACACAAAATAGACACAAAACAAAACTTACAAAATAAATACGGCTTCCAGGCTGGGCATTGCCTTCACTGGTTTCAAAACTAACAAAACAGCACACACAGAAAAACGCTTCTTCTTCTAGAACTCTCCTCCTAGCCAGGGCCTCTCCCCTGGCTTTTATCCCATGTGGCTGGAGCCCAATTAATCAATAATTGCTGATTATTCAATTAGGGCTCCAGCCACATTCTCACATGTTTTCCTGGCAGGGAGGAATTTGACCCCCTCCCTGCCAGTCCCAACCACGTTCATAAAGACGGGGCAGTCCCCCGTCACAGGCATATTTGTCTGTCCACTCCTCTTTGAAAGCTCAATTTTCTCTATCGACTTTCCTGACTTTTGCGCACGCCATTCTATAATTTCTCCTCTCGCTTCCGCTTTTGCTTCTCTCGCTGTCTCTCTCTCTGACAACATCAGTCTCCTAACATGCATTGTAAACATTCGCTTTGATTGGCTGAGTTTCGTGAAGTGATTTAAATAACGCACATGATTGGACAACACACAGTAGTATGGGGCGCTGTCTGGGACCTTCCCAGCTGCGCTGAGACAGCACAGTATGTGTACATTGAAAAAAAGGGTTGCTTCATCAGTATTTAATGTAACAATTATTTATGAGAAATGTATCGAGGTCCAGACAGAACCTTCACTCGGTCAGGACCCGGACTGAGGTCCGCCAATTGTGCATCTCTGCTGTAAATCAAGCCAATCATTAGTTGATAAATGTGTTTTAGCTTAGCAACAGCATCCATTAATATTGCAGAAATGGGAACAGTACATTTTCTTGGCAAGAAGCTAATTTATGCTCATCTGTCTTTAGACAGAACTAAAACAGGACATCTACAGGATGTGGAGCACAGTAACTTTTTGGGTAAATATGTTATTGAAACCACAATGTGTGCTGACATGAGTTTTTCCAGTACACAGGGGTTACAAAGTTTGAGGCCTTTAGATCGTACAGCTTCAATAAAGAGTCTACTTTTTTTTCCTTCTTTCTTTTTTCTCAATGAATATATTGTATTACTGTGTACAGTACAATAATATGCACATGTATGTTTTCAGTTCTGTCTGAAGGCCTTTGTGAAGAGTCTACATGTATTTTATTCCACCTCTATTTAAAATCTAATTTTTTAACAAGACTGTAAATATTTAAAACATAAAAATACAGAAGTTACAAAACAATAAACATTGCAAACCCTTATATTACCATCCTGCTGTAGCAATGTATGTAATGTGTACACTAATGCTGTATATTTAGTACAAGCAGATTGTGGTGCCAGTATTGACACATCAGAAACTGTGAACAAAGATGGTTGATCTCACATGGTCCTGTCACGATCAACTATTATCCAGCAAGTAATTACTTACAAAAGCCCTCCAATTAATAATACATGAATGCCCATGCTTTAACTTTGTGCAGGAAGCTTATGTTTCATTGCAAAATGCTTTCAGACAAATTACAGTCTACTCTGTGTACATCTTATACAACTAATAAGTAATTGTTGCTAAGTTCTATCAAATATGTTGGTGGGTGGGGGGAGGGTCAAGCCTCATACGTGAATACTACTTTTCAATGCAAAGTTTTAGCACTTTGCATTGAAAAGGGGCAGCAGTGTGGAGTAGTGGTTAGGGCTCTGGACTCTTGACCGGAGGGTTGTGGGTTCAATCCCCAGTGGGGGACACTGCTGTTGTACCCTTGAGCAAGGTACTTTACCTAGATTGCTCCAGTAAAAACCCAACTGTATAAATGGGTAATTGTATGTAAAAATAATGTGATATCTGTATAATGTGAAATAATGTATAATGTGATATCTTGTAACAATTGTAAGTCGCCCTGGATAAGGGCGTCTGCTAAGAAATAAATAATAATAATAATAATAATAATGACCTAATGCTGGTGGAACTGAACGTCATGTACATGTAAATGAATCTGCTTTACTTCAGCTTTACTATACGTGCTCACACAGCTAGAGCTTGTGAACTTCCATACAATGCTTTCCAAAAAAACAACAAAAAAAATGCATTCATTAAAGTAACCTCTGCCAGCTCTAATGGCTGCCGTCCAACATACATTGCAAACAGATACTGAAATATACCAGTAAGCTGCTCACTGGTTTCTTTTCTGTCCAATTCTAGGACATAAGTAACGACCATTATAAAAAGCTGTCTCCTGACAGTTCAGATTCCAGTGTTTACAGTAAAATAAACTGACAACAAAGCAATCTTTCAGTGAACCATGTCTGGAAAATGGTTTTATGAGTTCACAGTACAAAGCAATGGTCCATGTTACTCATCATGTTGGAAAACCCATGCCAGTCCTTATGTTTTAGCACAGTAAAGTAATATTGGTCTAGGGGTGTTGAGTTAAGAAATTTTAAAAATAGGACAAAAGGGACATATTTACCAAGGTATTTTCAACAAAATGCTGGTAAAGGTTTACATTTTGTATAAAAGGAAAGTTAAACTGTTATAGAACTTGTAAAAAATAACTACAATGTTCATTGAATGGCTCAAAATGTTCCACCCACATATCAGCAGCAACATCACAACCATTTTTTAGAAGAGGAAGTTTACATCACAATGTATTTTTTTTTTTCAAAATATTCCAAAATGTAATAATTTAAATGCCATTTGATAAACTAAAAATAGTTGAACTTGATGGATGAACCATATCTGCAGCCTAAGAGTTCTCAAACTGAGCCACCACCTTTGTCCTTGGACACAACACGCAGTTTGGATTTGAGATGGTACTACTTGATGGAAGCCATGGAAATATTTGCTGAGGTAAAGTACAACTGTAAGAAACAAATGTAAGTTCATCAGTTTTGTGGTAATATGTATATACATTAGGAAGGGCCTGAATTAAATTAAGGTTTAGGGTATTACTCTTTGGAACAGTTGTGGCAGCAGCATCGTTTTCATTGAACCCCGTTCAGTGTGAGAATACGACACATTATCAGGATGGCATGTGACTGGTAGTTGATCAGGTAAGCCTGATCAACTGCTCACATATGTAACTGAGTTGGATTTACCAGTGAGCAGGAGGATGATGGGAAATGTAGTTCTGAGAGGTTCATGCTGGTACATGGGAAGCCATCTTGAGGCAGGGAATGCAATTTAAAAGTTTAAAAAAGTGGTAAAAATATAAAAAAAATTAAAACAATACACACACCTTACATAAACAGTTGTAGCAACACATGGGAACATGTAACACAATAAAATAAAAAGGTCCTTATGTACCCTTTAAACAAATTACTTGTTTTACTTGTGAGAGCTGCTTATAGTTTATGTGGACAGTGCTAGATATCTGAATGGAGCAATATTACTGAATTTCCATGTCTGGATTTGTTGTTGAAAGATGCTGTCTGAGCTGCAGTTGAGCTGACAGGCTGTGATTGGCTGACTCGGCAGTTGCAGGTACAAGACTGGTTGCTTTTTTCGGTGGAAAGTATTGATGGTTTTGGTGGATAATAAAATAAATTTGGACCAAATGTGTCTTAGTTTAGTACTTGCTGTCCAATAGATGTGAACTGAGCTTTCAATACAGCAAGTCAAAATGAAAAAGCCGGCACTTGCGTGGATTGATTCAAAATTTGATTCACAGGTGATGCGGTGATGCTTCAGCATCTACTGTCTATTAGATTCCCGCCATAGCGGGAAGCTAATTGGCTGATGATACTGAATAGTCTTTTAATGTTTGTTCTAAAATGGCTATCAGTCATAAGCTGTGTTATTCGTGTCTGCTGGAACAAGGTTTGGTGTCGAAGAGAGATACTAGACTTGTGTGACAATTTAAATGACTCAGTTCAACATATGTGTAGTTATGCTTAAATTTAAATACAAAAGTTAGGAAAGAAGTGTTGTACAGTTGATAGTGCATATTCAGCAACAGACTTTCCCTTTAATTATAGACTGCTCAGTATCTCAGAGTGCAGTTTTCGCCTTCTGTATTCCACTACACATCATGGAGAAACCGTATTCATGACATCAATCACACCACTTTTAGTTTTTACCGTGCTGCATTCTCCATATCATCACGGCTGACATCACCTGCTTTAAAAAAATCATAGCTGAGGCACCTCTTGGAATTCCATTCACCTGCAAAGTCCATTCAAAATGGCGACATCACAATTGGCCGCGTACATCAGCCACTTAACAGTATTCTCTTCATCTGCCTTTTCAATTCAACCACAATGGACTAAATAAAGGTTGATAATGATTAGAAATATAGCTGCATTTTTAACTGTATGGGTTATATCATAACTACACAAAACAAGCATGGTGGCCAAAACAGACACACAAAAACAAACACTGAACAAACCCTAAATAAAACAAGTACCATGCTGGTGTAAAGCCAGCACAAGTAGCAATTGTTATATATTTTTTAAAGCTTACTCTCTAGCTTTCTCATTCCACCTCTGAATAGCCAACCCTGATGAGCGGCTGATCCGCTGTTTTAAACAGTGGTGCCTGGTCTCCATTCCATGCTGACCTAAAACACCCATGCACACCAAACATTCACTTTAAATAATAACAACACATAAGACAAAATAAACATAATACGCACAGGGGCGGGGTGTACCCAGCCATACATGTATGTTTATGGCAGCCAGGATGGCTCTCCGGGGCCCGCTTCCTCAAAGAGGGCCCTGGAGAAAAATATATATATATATAATTCAGGTCAATTAAAACAGAACATTTCAAAATAAACAAAATAAGAAACAGCGCCGGTCTTCAGTCCTGCACAAAACCACTTGCGTTCACGCCCACCACCACATTAAAAGGGTAAGGTTGCGCTACACTACACTACAGACTCTATAGTACTGTACACTGAATCAATGTGCTTCTGTGGTAGACTAATGTACCCGGCAGTGCAGGCGCTGTCAAAATAGTATTCATTTATTTGAAATTCAATATTTGAAATACATAGTGAGAAACGTTAGATGTGTGTTTATGACTTGCAACTGTGACAATACACCTCAATCTTGCTCTGTAGCATGATTCGCATGAGTCTAAAAAAGGTGTCCTCAGAGCTGGTCAAAAGCAGAGATGTCTAGTAACCTCCCAGACGGGGATTAGTTGTCATCAAGGAAAGTCGGTAAATTAAAAATGAAATGTAATTTTGATGTAAATAACTTTCCAGCCTTTCCAAAGGCTAGAATAACCATTTCGTCCCTTGAGTGCTATGTATTTCCATTATGTATTGTATTTTCGCCCTCAGGACAAATCGTACCAATTGAAATATTATTTTATGTTTTTTTTGTAAAGGCTGGTATTGCTTTGAGGCGAATACCCCGAAAATGATTGTATCAATTCTAACATAACACTGACTTGGTCGATTCACATGGGAATTAAAAGACACAGGACGCTTTCAAATTTTGCATAAGTCCTGTAAAAAAATCAAAGCACCTCTGAGAAAATGATCTGGGATGAAAAGAAATGGATGGTTCGCACGGCACTACATTTCACCAATGTCAGGACTAATTCAGAATCCAACTGTTTATGTGGTGATTTTTAGTCCTGTGCAAATCGGGCTTATGAAAGCATTTTATAGTAGTTTTTATTTGGAAGTGTGGATTTGTTGAATAAGTTGCTCTGTCAGTTTAAATTTCTCAGTTCTGCACTGTGGTGAAGCTTGTACTCTGGAAAGGAGGGTGAGCGGTGTGTATTATTTGGACATTATTTGGGTTGAATTGAGTTGAATCTGTGAGTAGTGTAACAGCAACGTATGTGTGTGTGCCTATGGTATGAACACAGACCTGAAGTTGGGAATTAAGTATATTTAAAGTAACTGTTAGCTAACTTTCACACACCAGTTTTTTACTGGAATGTTTAGTTTTTTACATTTTGCAAAAAACTACCTGCACATTTATTTTATGTTTGTGTTGTTGACCTCACCTGCGCAACGGAACTGACAAAAAAAATACAGATTAATTTAAGGGTTAAAATATAGTTTGTATACATGTATAAAAGTTTGAATTTCTTTGACACTGTGGGCAGGATTTTCAAAAGGTCGTAAATTATAACTCCAGTGTTAATCAAGAAATCGGTATGTAGCATTGATTTAGGCATTTTCAAGTTGCCATTATGCCTATTTTGTTATTAAATAATCAACCTAATGTGATTTCTGAAATTTTGTTGATTTACAAAATAATGTTAATATCTTAACAAGCAGTGCTTCTTGCGACTATTTCTTTTGTTTGTGTGAGAATTTAAAAGCAAATCCATGGTAATTGTTATAATTTATCACAGAGTTAATTTGCACTTGGAAAAGTAGGGTTTTAATTAACAAAACAGAAATTTAACGAACAGCGGCTGACGATACAGAGAGAGAGAGAGAGTGTACAGGACCAGAGTTAATTTCTTACAGACAGCCTAGATAATTCAATATTTGTAGTTATGAAAAGATTTTAGCCTTTTCTATACTTGTGGTTATGAAGGAGATTTATTCACTTGTTTTAACTATTTGTAACCTTACAGAAAGTTTGTTGTATTGCTAAACTGATATACCATTATTTGCACCCAGTGTAATGTTACTACCAAGAAATTATCTGAATTCTGTATACGTACATTATAGACATCTGACCTCTACTGTAGATGTTATTTGAATTATACAACTGAAATCTTGGTATAGAAAACGGCATATTAGATATTACAATAAAGTTTCCTTAGGTGATTGCGGATTTGCAATGTGTCCTTGGCTTTTAACACCTGTGCCTTATCCACACAAGAACGAAGAACAGGCATACAAGAACACACAGATCCACTAGGAATGTGATCGAGATCATTGACATGGAATCTGCCTAAACGTATTCCCCCACACTTTATATACAATGTACAGTTTCACCTTCACACGTTTGTATGCATATAAAATGTTCTTATAATCCTTTAAGTGTTCGGTGGCTACTTCTAATCATGTTGAGTTTATTTATCGCGGAGGTGAGCAAAGAGTACCAGAGAAAATGCATGATTAGAGGAATTCACCGAGCAATTAATTATAAACAAATTGTGTATTGGGTAGGGAGCTATATCTTAATTTTAAAACCTTAATAAATATATAATGAAGTGTTACATACATGGTATACATGTATAATAACTAACAACTACAAACACAAATGGCACTTGAAATGTATGTATTTATAGCCTACAATCGTACCTACTAAAATACATACAAAAGTAAATGTCAACATAAGCAAATAAATTCCAATCAATATACACAGATGACTTACGGTATTTTCTATTCTTTTTAACCCCAAAGACTGATTGCAAAATGCACATTAAAAGAGTTGTATATAGTAAGCTTTCAAAATATCCCTAGACGGCAAGTGGGGTTTCATTTTTATTTATTTATTTATTAATTTTATAATCCGTGCCGTCTGATTTTACCCACACACGCCAGATATTCGTAAATCAGCATTTTATATGTGAAGTCTAAATAAATATACATTCTGGATGTCAAAATGCACAATTTTAAATGAAGTCTACAAATTATACACAACATATTCCCAACTAGACTAAACACTGCTAATAGGTTAAAAAGAATGCAAGAATATTATTTGGTGGAAACGGTACAGTCAAAATGCAACAATAACAGGCTGATGTTTATTCAAATGTGGTATGTATTTAATAATTCAGCAACTTTATTGTTGGTCTTTGATTAAGTAGTCCAGGTAAGCATGTCATTCCACTTATGTTATCCCATTCGATCATTCAGTCTCTCTCTCTCTCTCTCTCTCTCTCTCTCTCTCTCTCTCTCTCTCTCTCTCTCTCTCTCTCTCTCTCTCTCTCTCTCTCTCTCTCTCTCTCTCTCTCTCTCTCTCTCACACACACACACACACACACAGTGTAGCCTAAGGTAAAGCATTGTAAAGCTACTTATACATTTTTAAAGGGTGTTATCATTGTAGGAACGAGTACACTACTGTTGGTTGGGAAACAGTCCACACAAACTGCATCAGACTGTAAAACAATTCACCTAAGGCTTTCGCAGCAACTTAGACCTTTTTTTTCAGTGTAGGCAAAATAATAATTGCGTATAGATCTATTTAATTAATTGAAACCTTGTTTAATCGAATTATATGGGTATGTTTAAATGGTGCAACTGGATTAGAATACAAGCGGGATGAATCTTTACAACATGAGCACAATCTCAGCTCTGTACTACACTACTACACTGTTCTTGTATACAGTTATACAAGTCTGTGCTTTCAATATCACCCCGACTGCATTTTTCTAAAGGAGACGCTTTACACAAAGCTATCTCCCCATTTCTAAGAGTTAAGTGTACCGAAAATATAAACCGATGTCATACTAATGTTTCAGCGACACACGCATTTTCATCAGTATAGATTTATTTTACCCACAAAAAAAATAGTAATAAACAGTCAAGTTGCATGTTAAATTGTTAAATGCATCCTCTTACCATTATTGTTGTTGCTGTAACCCGCCTGCAAGTGGACGACTATGGTTTCGAGACAGGTGGTGCGCTGTCCACGGTATCTGTTTTACCGTATGCTTCTTGCTGTAGCGATAGTACAGACTGTGATGTGGAGGGAGACGTCACTCAACCAGACTGCACAAAATACACTACTAGAGAGGGAGAGACTACAGCCAATCAAGAGACAAGCTTCTGCGGGATCACGTTCCAAAAACAATGGAAAGGGAATCGAACCATACCTTGGCGGTGTGGCCATGGAATGACTGGATGGTTTGAAGGGGTGGGTTTTGCATTTTCACAATGTGTTAGGAGACATACAGCGAGAGAAGCAAGTTATGCTTTGGCTTCACGCTGGGTTTTCAATGGTGGGGACTTGAAAACGTGTGTAGATTATTAACCACTTTAGCCCTGGAAAGCAAAAGAAAATGTAACAAAGAAAAAAACATTCTGTTTTTTAATATACCTGTATTTTACCCTGTCAATTAAACTTGTTTTAAGATGTACCCTGATATAATGTATAGCTATGCATAAAGACTGGTCATACTGGTTGCATTAATAATATTAAGAATCTTTTTTTTTTTTTTTTTTTTTTTTTAATATGGAAGAATTTATTTTAAAATATATCTTGGTAGATGATTAACACCTAGAAATGTAAGCATCATGCGTTCCATCACCATGCTCAAGGAAAGCTAAAAAGTAATATACGGAGAACTGAGCATTTCTCATGCAACATCATACAACAAAAAAACAGAATTAAAAAAAACTCTTCTTGAGTTATGTTCGACAGTGATTTTGTTAGCAAGAAAAAAAGCTTTATTAGTCAGGGTTTTCAAAATAAGCCGGCGACCGTCAAGTATTCCTTTTGTTATGAGATATTTGGTCATGTATAAAGGCTGTACTCCTTTAAGAAGAAAGGCATGCTGGGATATCAAATGAGCCCTTGTCAGCTGAGGGCATAAGACAATGGGAGAGGGAGATCTGAGCAGGTAGGGAAAATATGTTATGGTGGATAAGAAATTTAGTAGATGATAGGTCTTTTTGAGTGAGAGTGGGAAATAAAATGTTTAAAACTTTTGGTATGGAAAATGGGACTCCACAAGGAAGTATAATAAGCCCTCTATTATTGAATGCTTTTTATTTAACTGAGTTTTGCATACTTTTAATTCCAAAAAGATTCAAATAAATGTTTACTTAATTAAATCTGTCTGCTAAAACAGTATCTCATGTACAGTAACTTATACTAGCATCTACAATGTCACTGCAGCAACTTGGAGAACAACAAAGAAGGCCTTCTTATCAGTTAGACTAGCAAGCACTGGTAAAACCAGCTCAGTTTTATACGATGTAGAACTCATTTATTTAAATGTTTTGTTTTGTTTATCAGCTTTGCGATACCTGCATGGTGTGTGTCTTCACAGTAGTATCTACAATGTATTGACAATAACAATCAACCATTTTGTTACAGACTTTCTAACAAGTCTAGCATAAACAATTGTGGCTATTACTTAATTAACCCTTGTAAAAAAAAAAAAAAGAACAGTCCTACTACAGTGGCAGGCACAGTATTATCCTCTTTCGTCCAAATGCAGCACAAAGTCACACCAAGAAGGTGAATATGAGGATGGAGAAGGGAAGAACAGAAATGACAGGAATGATGATATAGTGGAGCAGTGTGCTGTTGAACATGTGGGGCCTTTCAGAAAATATAAACAAAAAAGACACCACTTGGAACCTGAAGTCAACAAACAGGCAACTCCCCACAGGCAGGGTACTGGTAGTTAAAGTGCCTGTAACTGAAGCAACTTGCAGCTTTCGAGGGCACAGAATGACTTAATCAGACAACAAAACACCATTCTACATAATTCCACCACATCACATTTAATTACAATGACTGACATACATGGCACCATGGTTGAAATATGCAATAACATCACTGAATCCACCATTGACCTCAGTAGATGTTTAGACAATATAAAAGCATGTGTTTATACGGATACCCATCTGTCTCTGTTACGATCAAGGGTCACGTCACCCAGTCGACATAATTCACCCCCACATGCATCAACAGTTCCACACAAAAACACAAGCAAAGAGCCAACAATGTGTTCAGGTGGCATGGTGCCTGTGCAGGATGCTCCTGCTCCCCCATTGCCAGGGAGAGCAGATCCCAAGCACCAAGACACCGCCGAAGCCCACATTGAACCTTCAAGTAGCCGGTTATTAGCAACCCTGATAAAGACAACTTTTGGTTATTAACAACATTTTCCCAGGAACCAATCCCGTCCCATAGTCTTTAATGTTAATGGAATTCTTATATTAGCAACTACACATTTCTTATTTTAAAATTGTGTTCTTTAGAATTGATTGTACAACAAATATTTTTTATGTTTGCTTTACTCATGGTAAGGACAATTGCAGTACATCGTTGTGTAGTGCTATTTAAGCCTACTCCCTTTTTTTTTACACACACTTGAAGTAAACAGTTCTATGTTTGGGTATTCCGTGTTTCTCATGTTATTTTTTTTTTAACACTAACATTTCAAACACACAGTTGAACAGTAAAGGTAGGCATCCAATGGGTCATTGAACAGTATGAAATCATACAGTGTGTTGTGACTCTGAACAAAGTGTTGCATTTATACACACTGTTTAAATTATAAACACATTGGTACACCTAACTGTTGCTATGTTGTTTTACAGTGTTAACCTTACCTTTAGGAGAAATAGTTCAGTAACATGTGTTGTCGTTTTGCACACATCTCCGTCTGTGCCCTGGATACCAGTGCATGTAAGACCGCTGGCGCTGCCATGTCATTGTCATCATCAGATAGCCAGTATGTTTCTGCGTTGTCAATGCATTGTTCAATGCAGCGGTTCAATGAAATGTTGTGAAGTATGCAACACATCAGGACTATGTTTGCCACTTTTAAGGGGCTGTGCTACAAGGAACCCCCTGAACAATCCAGGCATCGAAGTCGTGATTTTAGAATGCAAAAGGTCAGTTCTACGCACATTCGTGAAGATGTATGTGCATCATTATATTCGTGTTCGGCATCTGACTGGGGATGTAAAATTGGGGTCATTAACCAGGGTTGTAAACTATAGCACTATCACCTATCAGCCAACCATTGATATTCGGGTGTTCTCCAAACCATGTACTCACTGATGAATTATCCAATATATAGGCGTCGTGGCTCGCACCAGGGAATTTGGCACACACATACATAATGTGGCAGTTACACAACATCTGCATGTTCATTGAGTGGCATCCTTTCTTATTGTAGAACTCAATTGTATTAATAGGGGGTGCACGCAGTGCAACATGTGTACAATCAAGTGCTCCCAGGATCCCAAGAAAACCAGCAATGGCATACAACTATTCTTTGAACTCAGTCTGCTTCCGTAGGGTATGTGGGGAAGCATATATATTTATGTGACCTCTTTACTAATGTGGCAGTAACCTGTGACACACAATTAGATACCGACCTCTGACTGATTCCACATGCATCACCTGCTGGTGTCTGGAAGGACCGGGTGAAAAGAATGATAGGGCTGGATTTAAGGTGCTTGACTCCAAATCCTCCTTTAGCTCATCACCTAAGTGTAATATCGTAGCTTTATTAATTCGGTATCTGTGTAGCACATGTTCTTCTGGGAGGTCCATTATTTTCCCTTTCTTCGGCTATGGCAGCGATCCACAGCAGCACTTTCACTTCCTTCACAATTCCTGTAGTCACATCAGTTCCTTTTGTGGTTTTGCCCGGGGCCTGATTAATTCCGATCTCGTTTGCCACTCTTTCGAACAGGTGGAAGCACTTGGCACAGTAAAGACACAAATATTTGTCTTCTAATCATTAACCCTGTATAAATACATTTCTAAAATATGCTATAATTCCTGTCATTCCTTTTTCTTCATGGCATGTTAATAAAGTAATACTTTTAAATGCATCTTATTCCTTGAATTGTTGGAGGGGGGATTCTTATTATTATTATTTATTTCTTAGCAGATGCCCTTATCCAGGGCGACTTACAATTGTTACAAGATATCACATTATTGTTACATACAATTACATTATTATTATTTATTTTCTGGACCAATCTAGGTAAATTACCTTGCTCAAAGGTACAGCAGCAGTGTCTCCCACCAGGGATTGAACCCACAACCCTCCGGTCAAGAGCCCACAGCTCTAACCACTATTCCACACTGCTTACTTTTTTCAGCAGCAATCAAATACACTGTACAAACTACACAACACTGTCTTAGACACGATGTTATGCTTTAGGAACACTATTTTTCACCTTTGGATGTTATATGTGAATGATAACAATGTGTATATATAGGTTTTTTTTGTTTTTTTTGTTAACAGTAAAGATACCAAAAGACAACAACAGATTTAATTGTACATTATGTAAGCTATGTGTGTTCTGATTCTGATACACTTTTCTTTTTTTTTTTAAATTTCGATACACTTTTATTTTATTACTATATTAAGGATAATCTCTGAAAGACAATATTTAAACTGTTGATTATATATGGATGCTTACTGCATTCTTCCAAAGTTCAGCAATCTGTGCACTCAACTTCTTTAGAATGCAGACTTTGCTTACACTCCAGTTTGTTTATAGCTTCCAAAGGTAATTTTTAGTGGCGTGGTCTAAAATTGTGCACAGTACTCTGTATAACTTGTGGGATTTAAAGCAGTAGGGGTATGCTTAAGTTGAGTGAAAGAATATTTTGCATTGGAGTATTTCATCGATGTTCTTAGCAAATATCAGTTATTTTTCCAGCCAGCCTTTTATTGCAGGGGACTTGATGATCCTAGTCAAGTTTTCTTGTTGATCTTGCTGGAATAAAGCACATGCTTAAACCATGCAAAAATGTGCCAGAATGCACCTTTTTATCCATTTTTTCAGAATATTCACAGTGGCAGGGTGGACAAACCCTTCCCACACTCTCCCCCCTCACCGCAATGCGCCTCGATGACATTGGTGCCCCCTACTACCTTGAAAGTGCCAAAACCCTGGTGTTAGTTACAGTAGATACACAGTATATCCTCCACCAAGGTTATAGATAATACATTGCAGGTGTCAGTATCATGAAAACATAGGCCACCTTATCTTACATCTAGAGCATGAAGTACACAAAACAAGATGGCTCAACCTATCAGATCCCTGTGGCTACATTATTCAGTTTTGTTCAACCATCATACAAAGCATTACATTTCACAATCATATTCAGCAATCATATTAAACATTACATTTCAAAATGTACTGTAAGGATAAAAGAGGATCAACATGAATAGATTGTTGCAATTGAGGGTAATTTTCCTGTGCTGTAAAATGCTTTAAAGATCCAGCTATGGCTTTTATCAGATTGAATGTTGGTTGAAATGAACCCTTTGTGCTGAAAGAATTAAGTGCATAATAAAGAAATAATGAAACACACATTCTTTGTTTATGTCTAGGTACTAATCTAGGCCTATACAAAATTAATTATTTAGACATCAGCACACGGCTGCAATGGTTTAAAGAAAGTTAATTCCTTAATGAACTACTACCATTTTATAGTGTATTGTTTCGCTATTTTATCCACACTTGATATGTACAGCTATACATGCACTTTGGTATGTGTAGCTCTAAAGAGGGAGGTATATTGCCTCTGATTTAGCTATGTGAATCTGTATGTAATAGCAGTAGGGAATAAAGGGATTGATAGCACACACAGGTGTCTGTTGGCATCTCTGCAAATAATCTGGTCTCACGTAGTTGCTCATTTTAGTACTGGCAATGATGAAATCCATGAATCTTTACTGCCTATTAAATGCATAAAAATTCATTTGAATTCCTGTAAATTAGGTGAGGAGAAGAAACAGATAATTAATTGTTTCCGTTTTTCTTTCCCCTTGTTCTCAAGGTGTCTGGCCAGTGCTTGGCCTTGCATATTCTTGAAGGTATCAAATTTGGCTGTTCTTAGTAAGGGCATGTCCTTCTTCTTTTTGTATGCAGTAATAAAAGTCTAGTAATTTAGGCTGATCCTTCTAATTAAATGTGGACAGTGCAACACACAGAGTTCCTAACTAGGCAACTTGTTTTAATTATATACTGGAATTTCCAAATCACACACAAAAGCTAAAAGAGACTGGAGTAAATGTGGATTACACACAGAGGTACAAAGTGACAAGACATTTTCAAGCTACAATTAATTTGGGAATCTAAACCAACTGGACTGCTCACAAGGCCTGCTTCCTGGTACAGTTCACAGGACGCTGAACTGTATAAACTATTTTTCTTTTGATAATAGACCAAATGTGTTTGCTTTTTTAGGGAATTAAAGTTAGGTATTTGGTTTTACTTTAGCTGATTGGCTTTGACATTGCCCTGGGCATCGTGGGGCATGTATTTTACAGTTTTATCATGCTTTTCCCATGCGTTTACCATAGTTTACTCTGGTTTGCCATGTTTATTAAATATGCTTTATCATACCTCACTATTCTTTACAATGCTTACCTATGCTTTACCATGCTAGGGTAAACTTTTATAAGGGCTGGGTCCCTTGATTACTCTGAAAATCCGGACAAACGGCACAGTTAAGCATTGCTGTGGATCGAGTCTGCCTAACATTGCTGCAGTCTTCTACTCTGATGTCGATGGCTACTTACATGACTATAATGCATCATCTGTCGTGCCAGAATTGTGCTCAAATGGTTTGGGGAGCATGACATCTCCTTCACACGTCAGACATCTTCAAAGGCCACCTCAAATCCCGGATCTCAATTCAATTGAGTATGTTTGCATAAGCTTGAACAAACAGCCTAATTCTCTGCATGAAATATTAATGACTGAATGGATTAACAACTCTCAAGACACCTTCCAACACCTTGTGGAGTCTGTGTCACGTTGTGATCAGTGCAAATTATGACCATTAGGTCCAGGTGCTGCTAAAGATAGTGATATTTATGGAAAATGTATATATACATTTTGTGCCACTGTATACAGTATTACTAAATAAGAAACCTATCTATTTGTCAATGCTGTGTAAGATGCAACAATGATATATGATATAATACCACAATAATTAATTTAGTGTTTCAGCTAGAAAGCTGTCTGACACTGGTAAATGACTAGCCTGTGTAGCACTGCTCTACTTAAGCATAATCAAGTTTGCATCTAAAGCTGATTATTTCATTCACATAATAATCACAGGTTATATATAGTCTGTTCTGAATACATTTAGTTTTTTTTTTTTTTTTTTTATTCAGCTTCAGCAGCTGGTCAAATAGAAATGTGAATGTTCTTTATGCAAAAATCATCATCACCTGATCATGTAAGCTGCATTTCAGTTAAATGGTAAAATGCAATAAAAAATGTTACAGTAAAAATTATATATTTCAGTAAAAATAAAAATACCACATACCTTGGATTTTTAATACTAAATCAACTTAATGAATTTTAAGCAAGACTAAAATGCAGTGATTGGATTTTTTTTCTTTTTTATTTTTTTATACCAACGCTAGCTATAGGATAACAGCATTATTCATATTTTTTTCCATTAATTATCCCTCTATCTTATAACTTGCATCTTGACTTTCACCAGATGGCAGCATTGTCTCACATGTGTTAACTTGTGAGTTTTAGAGGTGTGAAAAAATGCTGTAAAGTAAGAATGCTTTCAAAAATAGACATGTTAATAGTTTATATTTATCAATGAACAAAATGCAAAGTGAGTGAACAGAAGAAAAATCTACATCAAATCAATATTTGGTGTGACCACCCTTTGCCTTCAAAACAGCATCAATTCTTCTAGGTACACTTGCACACAGTTTTTGAAGTAACTCGGCAGGTAGGTTGGCCCAAACATCTTGGAGAACTAACCACAGTTCTTCTGTAGATTTAGGCAGCCTCAGTTGCTTCTCTCTCTTCATGTAATCCCAGACAGACTCGATGATGTTGAGATCAGGGCTCTGTGGGGGCCATACCATCACTTCCAGGACTCCTTGTTCTTCTTTACGCTGAAGATAGTTCTTAATGACTTTCGCTGTATGTTTGGGGTCGTTGTCATGCTGCAGAATAAATTTGGGGCCAGTCAGATGCCTCCCTGATGGTATTGCATGATGGATAAGTATCTGCCTGTACTTCTCAGCATTGAGGAGACCATTAATTCTGAACAAATCCCCAACTCCATTTGCAGAAATGCAGCCCGAAACTTGCAAGGAACCTCCACCATGCTTCACTGTTGCCTGCAGACACTCATTCGTGTACCGCTGTCCAGCCCTTCAGCGAACAAACTGCCTTCTGCTACAGCCAAATATTTCAAATTTTGACTCATCAGTCCAGAGCACCTGCTGCCATTTTTCTGCACCCCAGTTCCTGTGTTTTCGTGCATAGTTGCGTCGCTTGGCCTTGTTTCCACGTCGGAGGTATGGCTTTTTGGCCGCAAGTCTTCCATGAAGGCCACTTCTGACCAGACTTCTCCGGACAGTAGATGGGTGTACCAGGGTCCCACTGTTTTCTGCCAATTCTGAGCTGATGGCACTGCTGGACATCTTCCGATTGCAAAGGGAAGTAAGCATGATATGTCTTTCATCTGCTGCAGTAAGTTTCCTTGGCTGACCACTGCGTCTACGGTCCTCAGCGTTGCCCGTTTCTTTGTGCTTCTTCAAAAGAGCTTGGACAGCACATCTGGAAACCCCTGTCTGCCTTGAAATTTCTGCCTGTGAGAGACCTTGCTGATGCAGTATAACTACCTTGTGTCTTGTTGCTGTGCTCAGTCTTGCCATGGTGTATGACTTTTGACAGTAAACTGTCTTCAGCAACCTCACCTTGTTAGCTGAGTTTGGCTGTTCCTCACCCAGTTTTATTCCTCCTACACAGCTGTTTCTGTTTCAGTTAATGATTGTGTTTCAACCTACATATTGAATTGATGATCATTAGCACCTGTTTGGTATAATTGTTTAATCATACACCTGACTATATGCCTACAAAATCCCTGACTTTGTGCAAGTGTACCTAGAAGAATTGATGCTGTTTTGAAGGCAAAGGGTGGTCACACCAAATATGGATTTGATTTAGATTTTTCTTCTGTTCACTCACTTTGCATTTAGTTAATTGATAAATATAATCTATTAACATGTCTATTTTTGAAAGCATTCTTACTTTACAGCATTTTTTCACACCTGCCTAAAACTTTTGCACAGTACTGTATATATATATATATATATATATATATATATATATATATATATATATATATATATATATATATATATATATAGGCTGATTTTAAATGTTGAATTTGTGATACGCTGTATTTAGCTAGATCTGGACTTAAAGATCTGGACTTAAAGATCTGGACTGGGGTTAAATCTAGGAAAATACGTGATTTACATGAAATCCGGAAACAACTACCTGTTAAAATATAAAGGTAAGTTCTAACGTTTTAATATGTGTGTCGGGGAGGGGGCGGTGGCGCGACAAAATGGTTTTTCACATTGCCAATTTCAACCCGGGACGAACTCACCCCTGCCAGATACCCTGGGTGAAACTTTCGCCTCGGGTTGAAACATGAAATGTGAATGCAACAGGGTTACGCTAGCCTCGGGTTGAAAACGCGCATGGCAGAAGCCACAAAACAAACGTTGAGGGGCAAGGGTCACGCATCAGCGCGCCCTGGGATGAAATATGTAGTGTGAAACGACCGTGTCGAATCTCACCCCGTAGATTGTAGCGCAAATGTGAATGCACGCAGTAGTGTGAAAATGGCTTAATTGTATGCTAAAAAAGGGGGGCAGTATATAAAAAATTTAGATCAAGGAGGATCTAAATCAAGGAGGGCAGTGGATGTCTTCAAACGGATGTTCTTTAATTGTTTGTATAGGGATAGTGACCTGCAGTAATAAGACTGTGCAGTGAACAAGGATTTCTAAGCCTATTAGTCATAAGGTACACCTTATGAATTGCATCTTTTATCATGACCCAGTAAATAGTAACAGTGTACAGTACAATATGTTGTTCAATATATTTTCACATTATAGCACAAAAAGTCTGCTTGTAATTTGATGCTGACAATAGGGGCGTTGCCCACGAGTTTATGTAGCAAACGTGAGCTGTCTCAGGGACCGATGCATTCACAGTACAGCAAAAAACAGACCAAAGCTGTTGCAGAGCCTCCTCTGCAGCAGACCACTTTTAATCCAGCTGGACCTGGGCTAGGATTACTGTTTTTACACTACAAAAAACAAACAAACAAACAAACAAAAAACTAAGCTATCTCAGAGTGCTTAAAAGTGGTAAAGATAGGAGGAGAGCATGGTTTTAAGCAAACAGACATTGATCCTTTGTATTGAAAAATGAAAAAAAATGTAAAAAAAACAAAAAAAAAAAACAACATTTTGATAATTGAAGAATCATGAATCTATGGGAAGAAAAATAATATTTTTGCATTAGGCTGTTACTAATCTTGATATTTGGTGTTTTCTAGGAACAACACTTTAAAAGAACTCCTGCTATTACCCAGTCTCCCCCAGTATTATAATATAATTATTATTATTTTCCTATAGTGGTAGCTTTTTTAAATGATTTTAAAAATGGGTTGTCTCATTAAAAATGTTCTACATGTGTAATGTGTCTCTCTGAACTATTGTCTCAGTACATTTAAAAAATAAATAAATAAAATGTGGACCGTTATGCACTAATCAAGATTATAAAGAGTATGTGTGTGAGAACCGCTTTGCCGATCAGATGATTGGCTGAACTTTTGAAAGCTACATTTGCATGTATTTAATGAAACACAATTTTATAAAACTTCAGAAATGTGTTGCTATTCAACATGCTGTAAATAAAGGGTATTAAAGGCAATATCTTGAGAACCACTTGTCTGTTGTAATAGATATTTTATGTGTAGATCACGCTGAAATACGTGACTTGTTCATATTAGTCTCTTAGCAACACAACTACAGTGGTTTTACTTCACAAAATACAAACCACAGAATGGAAAACAGAAAGTGGCATCAAATATAGAAGCTAAACAGCATTGAGGAAGTTCAGAATACGGGTTACCCCAAAAATGCAACAATTCTTGGCACAATCAAGGTGTCGTTACCTTGCAGTTACCCAAACTCTGACAGGCTTTAATGTTTTGGATGAATTATGAATAATGTATAATATTTTGTGATTATATGTTTACTTCATATGAATTTAATAGTTCATATATAATTAGATTTAACATTTGAATGACAAGTGATGCTGGAATCGGGTGTCTAGATGGGGACAGCCACACTAACACATATTTGCTAAGTAGGTCCCATATCAGTTTAGAAAACTGGCTTTTAGATCCCAAATTTTATGTCAATCATTATTCAGTGTTTTAAACAAAGGGCAAACTAAATATATCTAGAGTACAGTGAAAGGAAAATTGTGTAAATCATTAAGGGTTTGACCAGGGGTGGAGAAGGGATACTACAATAGAGCTGAATGCATGTGTGGGCATGTGCCAGTGGTATGCCGTGAAGTCCCTCCGTGTATTAAATAGGGACTACAACATTTAATTTTTTTTACCACAGGTCATTGAGAGGTCTGCCTTTTGTGTACGTACGTACATATGTGTATATTTGCATTTTTCCATATATTTATAGAGATATGCTTATCAATTACAATACTGCTGAAACACTACATTTTTCTCTAGATTTGTAATTACAGCCCTAGTTGAGAATATATGGTATTGACATACTTTTTACTTTTTATTTGGACTATGTTATTACACTCCTCCATGCTCACTGGCCAACTGCCGATTCTTCAAATGCACTTTGCAAGTCTTTCCACACAACATGTTTTTCTCCCAGTATTCTTGAAAGCAAGGTAAAGTAAATACACAGTATTACGTTTTTTTATATCTACCCTTTCTCGTCCTTTTCCTCTATATATCCCTATCACTGTCCATTTTTTTTCTTTAACATTTTTACACAGTAATTGCTTCAGCCTATTGCTGCATTTCTTTGAAAACAAAATGTGATATTTAGGTTGGCCTATAGGGGTCACCGTCTCCTCTTAGATCGCTAAGTACAGCTGGGACCATAAAATAACAAGGGAAGATGGCGTTGAGGCTTTGCAGGAACACGCCGCTTTGTGCTACTTTTACTTCAGCTTGCACAAGAGGAACATTGTTTAGTTCACTGAAACCTGTTTTGTTTTACAGGTAACACTTTAAAACAGATTTTACCAAGGAGTGTAATATGTATTGTATTCGTACATGATACGGTGGACTTTTGACACAAACGTAGACTATTGGTTAGCATCGAGAGTGAAATCCTTAAGGTTCACTTGCAATGCAAGACCACAGTAACTTCAATAAACTACGTGTACAGTACTAGTGTATTAATAATGTTTGGTTTGGTTTTGTATTGGTAAATGCGATTGAATTTGGCACCATTTTGTTTGTATATGGCTGTTTAAAAACGGAAAAAAGGGGGGACTGATACGCTGTTGGCGTACCAGGCAAGAAACATTTTCGATTAGGATACAAACTTGTCTGTGGTCTGAGGTGGGGCTATGCTGAAATAAACTTAACTTACTGTTAACAATAGCAAAGCATAATAGCACAACACGTAGGTAACCTGTTATTATAAATATTCAGTCAAATGGATTGGTGTTGTACTGAATATTTAGCCCATACCATTGAATGTAAATCAATTTTGACTCCAAGGCAGATCTCCCACTCAGTATAGTCTAGCCTAGTTCTTTGCAGTCTTTGGCGTTAGAGAGGTAGCATTCTGACCATTCCGTGTAAAGGCTAAGCAGCTGTATTTGTAAGCTTTAACCATAGGTGGTTAAAATGCTATATCAGACAGTGATTCTTTAAATAGACGGTATTAAAACTGTGAGAGTATTTTGTAATATGAATTAAATCACCTTCAGGCGCCCTTAAGACAAGTCAGGAATTTTCGAATGAGGTTTCTGTTTGTGTCGCAGTTATGAAGACTTCTAGCTGTTCCTACCATATGACCAAGTGAATGTACTGTATGCAATTTATCAAGAAAAAATGGCCAGGAATCCCCTTTTGGTCATACCACTTATTATAGTGCATTGTGGGAAGATAACATACCCTTCTGGCTTGCAGTTTGTCAGATTTCAAAATACAGAGTTGGTTGTGTTAATGGTTATTTTATTGTCAGTATGCTTCTGTTAAATATGATTTGTAAGATCAGGTGACAAAATCCTTCCAATTAAAACCTGTGTTAAAACTGACCTCTGAAAAATCTTCTAACTCACACATTTTATAGGAGAGCACAAACTTTATCTGTGACATTACTAATGTGCATGACATTATTAATGTTCTGTGTTCTTCATGATCTGTTCAAGGGTGAGTAGTACTATAGGATAAGAAGTTCTGTAACAGACAGAGGTTTCAAATGAATCTCTATGGCAACGTTCTTGGCTCAAGGCCCCCATGTCATTAGGCATCCTGACTGAGCCCCCCCCCAAAAAATATTTATTATGATACCCTTAGTGAGAGAGCTTGTTTGTTTCTACCAGTAGATATGTACGACTGCTTCTGTTATGTCATTTCTCAGACAGTTGAGAAACTGCTTCATAATGACTCTACTCCGTTATACACTGTCTGACTGCAAATGTAACATAAACCTGCCTGTAAAGGCAAGCAGGAGTGGTATGGTTTATTTTATGTAGGGGGAAGAAAATATATCAAGAACTTCTGTCGAAAAAACACACAGCCTTGACAGGCATCCTGTATTTATATATATATTTTAATTAAATAAATTGACATTATAAAAAGTGCATTATTATAGTTGCCAATTTTGTTCTCTTTACAGTCACTCCCTTTTGTTTTATAATGGTTCTACTGTTAGCGCGGGAACAAGATGACGTCTGTGTTACATTTGAAATAACCCGAAGCACCAAACGTCAGCTTTTCTTTAAATTAATTGGTCCCCCGGTCAGGGGAACATTGCTTTGTCAGGGGCATTTTTATGTGCTACAGGCCCCCTGAAACCATCTCCAGCCCCCAGTTTGGGAAGACCCGCTCTACTGTATCTGTATAGATATTGGTACTGTATTGTGCATTGCAGCATCACACCAGGTTTCTGCAGTCATCCCAGATTCTGATGTAGCCTAAGGGAAAACACTGAACTTTCATACATTTTAAAACAACTCAAATAACATAACTAGAATCACTGCTCTAAAACTGTTTCAAACAAAACAGTTTTCATTTCATTTTTCCAGATTTTATTTACTATACACCCAACATATTAATGGTCAATGTAACCCACTTCTTTCTCTTGCAGCACTTCAGTAATATCAGCCAAAAAAGAAGTCAACGGAGTCAGTCTGCATTACCAACAGACAGGAAGAGGAAACCATGGTGTTTTACTTCTTCCTGGAGCTTTGGGTACCAATGTTATGTATTCATTCATATATATTGCATACTGTAAAACTGGAGTTAAACTGTGTGGTCCAGTGGCTAAAGAAAGGGGCTTATAAGCAGGAGGTCCCTGGTTCAAATCCCACCTCAGACACTGACTCATTGTGTCACATTAACAAGTCACTTAACCTCCTTGTGCTCCGTCTTTCAGGTGGGATGTAATTGTAAGTGACTCTGCAGCTGATGCATAGTTCACACACCCTAGTCTGTGTAAGTCGCCTTAGATAAAGGCGTCTGCTAAATAAACAAATAATAATTAACCAACCAGCTGCTTCCTCTGCAGACTGACATGTTTTCAGCTGTAATACACTTTGACCCAAAAGACACAGCTGAGGTGAAATGACCAAGGAAGTTTAACAGATATCCTGTGAATCACACAGATACTGAGATCCAGATATGTTTTAAAATGAAACTACAGTACATATTTGCTATAACATGTGTTTCTTTCAAAACTGCACATTTGAGCAAATTAAATAGCAAAACAGGTAATTTAAAGAATGATTTAGCTCTACGTGCAACCATTAAATCAAATCTATGGTGTTGATTTCTGATTTGTAACTTTATTTGGTGCTTTTTTTTTTCCTTTTTTGAAGAAACCATGCTAAGCTTTGCAAGTTTTGTTCACAAGAATTATCAAATTTATTCATTAGTTACCAAAATATAATAACAAAAATCCATTGTGAAGTAAGACTAATTTGCCATAAAAAGTATAATGGTAGTTAGGTAATTAACTGTGTAACAAAGCTTATTGCTTAGTGTTACCACATTTTTAGATATTAAGTTTGCTGTAAAGCGGTTTTGGATTATTTCAAATGTTAGTGTATTGCGTGGTTGTATTGTATTTCAGGGAGCGGGCAAACTGACTTTGGACCTCAGCTCAAGTCTTTGAATAAAGACCACTTCACCATAGTAGCATGGGACCCCCGAGGATATGGGCGCTCTATACCTCCAAACCGGAACTTCCCACTTGAGTTCTTCCATCGAGATGCCAAAGACGCAGTGGATCTAATGCAGGCCAGTTCTAATATAGGCAAAGTAACATTCTGCTTAAAAAAATAAAATAAAAAGCATGTTTAAAAGCGTACGGACCACTACATGTTAAGGCCTGCAGTTCAAATGCCCTAAAGAGTCTGTTATTGATTTTCAGGCATTAAACTTTAGTAGATTTTCCATGCTGGGGTGGAGTGATGGCGGAATAACTGCCCTAATTGCCGCTGCACAATATACCTTTCTCATCAACAAACTGGTTGTCTGGGGATCAAACGCTTATGTCACAGAAGACGATATCAAGCTTTATAATGGTAAGGTATTTTTTTTCGATACCTATACAAATACAATACAGTATACTCTTGCTAAATCGAGCCAATTGGAACTGGACATTGTGATCAGTACAAATTACTAACCTGAACAATCTGTACTATCCTAAAAAAAAATACCTTGTGTTTTTTTTTACCCTTTGAATACAACATACAGAGCTGTAAATGTTTTACACATTCACCGCAGAGTCATGATATCGAAGTGTGGTTTCCACATCTGCTATCAGCATGCATTTCATTATAATGGCATGATTCATAATCTGGGCCATTTTGGACTAGTGTGGTTTAGATGAGGAATGTACTATATTATTAAACAAGCAGTTATACATGGCATTCAGTACTTTGCTTGACATTTGGCTACATTATGTTTAAGGCTTCTGTTTTTCAGTTTTTATTCATTTAATTTTTCGGTGCATTTTCGAATTTTATGTAAATCGTTTTTTTTTGTTTTTTTTTCTGGGCTTTCATTTTTTATATACTGTATGAAATTATTGTTTTCGGTTACTTTCCAAAATGCGTGGGTACTCTTAAGCTTTCCTTTGCTGTCTTCCACACCGAAATCTTTATGGTCACGGGCACATTCTTCTGGAGTTTTTGTTTGTAGGCATTTTTTTACATTTCACCACAATTTTCAATTCTGTTTTAAATCCTCCATATCTTACCTGTAATATAGCTTTAAATCCCATGAACAAGACTCCATCCTGATTGTAATCTTGTTTTAAATCTCACAAGCGGAGTCTCCAATTGAAATGTAGGAACGTGCTGCCACTCAGTAGTTGAGGTGGGTTTACAGTATTCTGAACGAATCAATGATAGATATGTCAGGAAGGAGGGAAATTGCCCAGCTGTTTTTGGTTTTTGAATGGGAAAGAGGTGGTCAACATGAATTGAGTAACCATTTCTGGTTTTTATTGGCTATACAATTTGTTTTGTATCGGGGGGGGGGGGGGGGGTATTTTAAACCGAAAAATCATAATTATATTATTATCTTAAGATATGTTTTTATTTGAATCGTGTTGTGGACAAGCAGTCAAGTTATTTTTTGTGAAGAGAATACTCTGTAAGCAACGATCAATTCGGTTGACAAATATTTTTCTAGCACATTTTTCAATCAACAATGGGACAAACCAAAAAATATATAATAATGTATATTAAGTAATCATCTTTCAATTGTATGTGTTTGTAATGCAAAGTGTCAGGGTTGTGACATTTCTAGGTACCAGACGTTACTGCTCTGAGGGGTTAAAGCATGAAACTTCAGTTCTACCATATAATCGCACAAATAGGGCACATGGACTTCTACATTCTGGGCTTCTACATGCTGTTTTCTGAGCGAATGCAGGTGATTCTTTGGTTTCATATATAAGCATGTGCGCCTGTCTCCTAGCATAAGTCCCAATATGGGTGAAGATGGTGATAATGCAAAAAGTGGGGGGCCAATATGTTTAAAAATATGAATTACTGTACACCAGCATGGTAAGTTGTGACATTGTGTAACATTGATAAAAGACCATGTTAAAGCATTGTAATTGGAGTTCTAATAAAGTTTCACTCTTTGCTTTGTTATGAACTGTTATAAAAAAATCAGACATTGAAGCCCATTCACATATCCCATGTGTAAGAACACTCCCATTTCACAAGCTCGTTTGCCTACAGTATTTTCTTTGTTTTCTATGAATTTGTAAGACATGCATGATGACATTTAAAAAAAAAACACTCCTCTTTTTGGCATTATTATATTATGATGATTGTGTAATATTTTGCCCCATGGGAAATATTTAGTTAAATACTTAATTCTATGATATAGCAGCTGTTTAAACCCCTTCAATACGCTTACTTTGTTGTGTTGTGCTCTAGCTGTCCGTGATGTTTCTAAATGGAGTGAGAGGATGAGGAAACCCATGGAGGAGATGTATGGTTCAGAATATTTTGCTAAAACATGGGCTGCTTGGGTGGACGGCATTTGTCAGTTTGCTAAGAGACCAGATGGTAAGACCGAAAAGCCTGTTAATCAATGCAGGTGGCTTCACTGAGGCCTGTCCCAATAGCCCCAAGCAACAGGAACAGAAACGACTCAAATAATCAGTATTTACTTGAAAGCTTATTTGAATAAGGAATAATGTTGGACATATATAGTGGGGGTCTTTTTTGGGCTGGGCTTTAAACATCTCTACGTAACCTCTTGTAGTGAAATGCCAGGACCCCCTGGAAGTGAAGTAAAGTAATATCTTTGGTGAACAATCATACATTTTTTTTCATTAATTGCCTTACTAGAATTATTTTGCTAGCTTTGTGTACTGTAGGAGAAAGAGGTGAAGTTGCATTATTGTTTAAATTATTATTTTTTGATAGAAAAGTGTCTAGTAAGGAAACACTTTCTCTCTTTGTCTCGGATTACAGGTAACATTTGTCGGGAGGTGTTACCGCAGATCCACTGCCCAACATTAATTGTTCAGGGGCTAAAGGATCCCATGGTCCCAAACTTTCATGCAGAATTTCTTCACAAACACATCAAAGGCTCACGGTAAGGAAAAGATGTTTGTGCGATTGATCTTATGAGGATGCACACGACAGATCCACAGGGAAGTGAGGGTAGCCAGTGGGTAATGTGTGACTTTATTTTCTAAGGATTTAGAATGGTGCTCCTTAGGGAAAATAAGATGAAAAAATAACACAATTAGCATGTCCAATGAGTTAGTAAATGACTGCCATCTGCCGTATGACCAGGGGCATACAGACTGAAAATACTGCCCAGTAATTCTTAAACCCCTATTTTTTTAAAGGAGAAAAATATCTGTTCATTCTATAAACCAAAGCATATAGTTCCACTATAGTACCACGTCTCTACGTTTTGACTGCCACTTAAATGGAAGGTTTGTGTTTCTGCTGTACCTTGGTAAAAAATGTCACTTTTATAGCGTTCCATCATAATTTTAGTTCAATAGATTTTTGATAATAGAACCTAAGAGAAAACATTCCAGTGCAATGGTTAACATATTTGGGCTGAAAATCTGAAATAGCTTTTTGAACCTCAAACAAGAACTTAAAGAGTAAGTAGCGGGGTTCTGAAAAATATAGCGTTACACATCCCCACGTGTTGCTACAACTGTTTAAATAACGTACCTGTCATTTTTCTTTTCATTGTTAACATCCCGACAACTTTTTAGACTTTAAACTTTAAAGTCTGTTTCAAAGCTTTTTTCAAAATGTCTGTTGTAGTGCACTGGTTTGAGATCCATTCTCTAAATCACTGCTTTTCTTTTCCGTACCACATCATGGATCGTTATTGCTGTGTTACCTGTTTGACAATGTGGGCAATAATCCTTACGCTATCGGTGCACTAGAGCAGACATTTTGAAAAGAGCTTTGAAACAGACTTTAAAGTGTAAAAAGTTGTCAGGATGTTAACAATGAAAAAATTACAGGTATGTTATTTAAACAGTTTTAGCAACACGTAGGGACGTATAATGCTATATTTTCCAGAACCCTGCTAATTACTCTTTAACCACAAGTTTAAACGAAAGCATACACATGAAGATCTGCCAGTTAACATTATACAGGACTGATTCTTCTGTGATTTTAACTTGAAAGCAGAGTGCGCTAAATAATTTCTCTAGAGGTCAATACATCATCTTTATGGTATTTAGTCAATTGATTTTTTTTATAAACGACAGTCAAGATGAGGCTCTACCAGTGTCCTACATTATTATCCTTAATGTGCATCTACAGCAGTTGTACTACTTGTTCTGTACAGCTTTTCCATTCGTTAATGACAGCAGAAAGACTCAAATGTTGCTCGGCGTATACAGCTCAGTACAATATTCATACAAATACAAACCCAGACAGACAGGCTGGCGCTAGATGCCAGGATCCTCCGAGTTCGACAAGGTACAATCAGCCATTTTAAAAAGGGACTTGTATAATAATATAAATGGCTATTAAGTCCATTATTTTTTTTGTTTTTTGTAAAATATCCAAGGCTGTATTGTGGTGTGCAGCAGACATGTTAACTTAGTGCTGTGTCATTTCTACTAAATAAACTATCATTGTGTCAGCAGGAGCTTGGCGACAGGCAGCCTTGCCTGAATCCTTACTGGTTACAGATCAGAGCAAACAGTCTGTACTCTGAGTAGCTGTGGCAACCACCTTCAGCTATGTATTACACAAAATGTTGACTGCTCGATGTATCTATCAAGGAATTCAGATTTTAAATACAAAATTACAAATGGTTTTATGAACATACGTGCTGTTGACATATTTGGCATGTAGTATCTAACGGAATTATTATTATTATTATTATTATTATTATTATTATTATTATTATTATTATTATTATTATTATTATTATTTGACTTAAAAAAATGCTTTGCTTGTATGTATCCTTGAGAATCAGAATCCATTCCAAATTTAATTGTTCTTTGATTGGTCATGATCACAATGATCATATAGACACTGTTTAAAATGTAATAGAAAACATATGTGATTACCTTTAATTAAAATATCGCTTTTGGTATAAGTATATCATCCACTGGGGATATAGTGGAAGAGTTTTACAAAACAATTTAACCAAGTCTGTTGAAGCTTGATTAGGACATTCTGAATGTCATGAGACTGGGGAAATAAGGAGATGTTTTCTGTGAATTTATAACACATGCATGATGACATTTTAAAATACCACTCCTTGTTTTGGCATTATTATATTCTGAGGATTGTGAAATATTGAGCCCCATGGAAAATATGTAGTTCAGTATTTAATTTTCGATTACAAACTAAATAGCGTTCCAAATTTTAATGAAATGTTTGGAGAAGAGGAAAAGCACACAATGAATGTGTATGATTAGGACAGCAAGCCATATGCTTGAGTAATCTTTGTTATATTAAAACTGTTCTGCTGGTTTAAATTGATATTCTTGATTTTTTTTCTACAATTTGTATTTGTACAGGTTGCACCTGATGCCAGAGGGCAAGCACAATTTACATCTGAGGTTTTCAGAAGAATTTAACCAGATAGTTGAAGAATTTCTGCTGCAGTGACACAGTAGACTGTGCAATTAAACATTGAATCTTGAATGTTGTTCATTTAAAGCTGTTTTGCTTTCTCCTTATTCGTCTTCAAACATCATAACTATTTCAAGAACATGTACAAACATGGTGAGGTCTTAATGTGTTTTGTTGTGTTACAATATCAGTATATTATCCAGGACTGCCACTTGCTGTTGAAATGTGTGTATCTGTATTATAATGTATGTTCATAATATGATCCATAACTATTAAACACCCAATAGTGATAAATACTGCAAGAAACATAATATATTCAAGGACAATCCCAGTAGAGGTCTCTCAGTGTTTTCAGTATGCCCATAATATACCTAACAGTGAATCTAGATGGTCGTGAACAACTAACATCAAAATGTGACAGCAAATGAAGGGCACACAACACATTACTACCAAATCATATTGTAAGTATGGCCCTTCTTTCATAGGAGGAACTATCTGTCTATCCTTTCATATATTACTGTGGTTTAAATCGACCCATGCCTTAAAATGTTTGTCCTTGATTCTTTTCATGTCTTGCTTTTTGCATATATTCACTGTGTTATAATTGCATTACAATACATTTTAAAGAACATTTTGAAACCTTGATTTTGTGGATATCCACAATACTATCTAATCCTGTACTTGTACAGTAAATATATATTTGTTCATAATTCACAAATATTTTATAACTTGATTGATACATAAGCAGCCATCACAGCTTTGATGAAAATCTGACAATTTAAATATTGACACATACTTGTACTTTATCAACCTTTATACTGGCTTTACACCGTTGGCCATAGATAAAATCCATTGATAAATCCCCAAATACAATTTTTGAATTAACACAAACAATCATACATGTGGAACGTATAAAGCTTTTAATGGTTTACACCTATTAAATATTTGTGTGTGCGTTACAGGGCATGATTTTCACATTGTTTAGGTTAAAAAGACAAAACAAAAAACACATTAACATCCAACAACAAAAATAACAATCAAGCATGCGTCATCATGCCTGTTTAAAGGCTTTATTTAAAGTGATGTGCTTTTGGTTGCTGTAATTGACATGCCAGTTGTTGGCAGTAAAGGACAGTTATGCCTCATCTTCGCCTTCCTCATCCTCAAACTCTCCCTGTTCATCTGCAGTAGCATCTTGGTATTGCTGGTACTCTGAGACCAAGTCGTTCATGTTGCTCTCAGCTTCTGTGAATTCCATTTCATCCATACCTTCACCAGTGTACCAGTGCAAGAAAGCCTTGCGCCGGAACATGGCCGTAAACTGCTCTGAGATTCTCTTGAACAGCTCCTGAATGGCGGTGCTGTTGCCGATGAAGGTGGCGGACATTTTGAGGCCCCTGGGTGGGATGTCACAGACGGCGGTCTTGACGTTGTTGGGGATCCATTCCACAAAGTAGCTGCTGTTCTTGTTCTGGACATTGAGCATCTGCTCGTCTACTTCCTTCATTGACATGCGGCCACGGAAAATGGCAGCCACAGTCAGGTATCGGCCGTGGCGAGGGTCGCAAGCAGCCATCATGTTTTTGGCATCAAACATTTGTTGGGTCAGCTCTGGCACGCTCAGGGCACGGTACTGCTGACTGCCACGGCTGGTCAGAGGCGCAAAACCGGGCATGAAGAAGTGAAGGCGGGGGAAAGGCACCATGTTGACTGCCAGTTTACGGAGATCTGCGTTCAGCTGGCCGGGGAACCTGAGACACGTGGTGACGCCGCTCATGGTGGCAGACACCAGGTGATTGAGGTCCCCATAAGTTGGCGTGGTGAGCTTCAGCGTACGGAAGCAGATGTCGTATAAGGCTTCGTTGTCAATGCAGTATGTTTCATCAGTATTCTCCACCAACTGGTGTACCGAGAGGGTAGCATTGTAGGGCTCGACCACAGTGTCTGACACCTTGGGGGACGGCATGACGCTGAAGGTGTTCATTATGCGGTCAGGGTATTCCTCTCGGATCTTGCTGATGAGGAGGGTGCCCATGCCGGAGCCAGTGCCACCCCCAAGGGAGTGGGTGAGCTGGAAACCCTGCAGGCAGTCGCAGCTTTCAGACTCCTTCCGTACCACATCCAGCACAGAGTCCACTAACTCTGCTCCTTCGGTGTAGTGACCCTTTGCCCAGTTGTTACCAGCACCACTCTGGCCTAAACAGTTAAAACAACATATAAAAGAGTAAATAATTAAATTGGTGTGTCATTGAAAGAGATGAGTCTTGAACCAGCAAACCTTCAGTCTTTCCACAAGCCTATTAAAACTTACAGACCCACATTCAGCACATGACTACATATTATTTTGTGTAATCATGCATGGACACTTAACACTTTCCTTTGTGGGTCTCTAAAAGTTTTTTTTTTTTTTTTTTTTTTTTTACAATGATCAACTTTAAAAATAAAATAAAAAAAATAAATGTATTTAACTTGAAGAGACATGCTACAGCAAACAACCAGCAACCCTGTGTTCATAAACAACAAATTACACATCAAGTCAGCTGTGCTTGAAGTTATTGCTTCATTGCTTGCTGACAGGCAATATATTCCTAAAGCCTGCACTGCAGCAGAATTGGTCTTTCCTGCAGGGAATAATACCATATGACCTCATTTGCACAAGGTAGTTATAACAGCAGTTTGAACAATGATATTCACTAAAGGACTAAAGTTTCATATTTCTGATTCAGTAGTGCAAAAGAATTCCTTTAGGATAACACAAGGGGTCAGTTATAGGATCAAATATAACAGGAGTATGTTCAAGTGTGGCCATTGGATTATCTTAAATTGCCCACCACCATATACAGGCTATTGAACCACATTTAGAGGCACCTACTTTTTTTTAAATTTAATTAAACTGTTCTTTTTAATTCCGGTCACCATTAGAATTATGGACTGACCTGCAATTTGAACCAACCCTGGAATCCATCCATTGGGATGTTTGTGTATCACACGTACTGGAACTTTGCATTCTTTTATCATAGAATTGCAATTGTAAATTAAGATTTGTATTGAATTAAATAAATAAACAAGGGCCTTGGGGCTGCTTCACTGAATACTTACCAAAGACAAAGTTATCTGGCCTGAAAATTTGTCCAAAAGGTCCAGACCTGACAGAGTCCATTGTGCCAGGCTCCAGATCCACAAGGATAGCACGGGGTACAAATTTGTTACCTGTGGGAGGAACAAAGTGACATTATCAATAAACAAAGCTTGCCATGGTCAGCCTTACTGTTAACAAGAAACCTAGTGTACTATAGCATCAGCCTCCCACTGCAGTCAAGAAAGAAAAACTGCTTGTATCAGGATAAAAGCTGCTGAGCTTCATCAAACTGACAAAGCAATAAGAACTGTGTTTTTCTTTCAACTATCTTCACTGTATTCATTTTCTGCATAATCACCATTGTCCATGTTCTACAAAGTGTCTGCACTCATTTAGACAAACAGATTACTATATTGTGTACAGCACAGCACATTTAGCCCGGTACAAATTAAAATTTTGTGTGGATTCGGTAATTATCAAAAAGCAACTTAGTTTTGCAAAGTGCTAATGTTGCTACAATGTGTGATGTTCCGTCTGCGTTTCTCCCGTTTGAATTATGTATGTCTGCCTCATACTCTGCAGTCTTTTTTTTAGCACAGACGGCAGTGGAGCCTGACAGGCAAAATAAAATTACAGCAAATCCCAGGTAGAATTTTTTTTTAAATTGGGTCATATGAGTGTACAGTAAAACCCTTGTTTGTACATCTTCATCGTGATCATATAGTAGGTAATGCAGTAAAGCTATAGGCTTTAAACAGCAAAGGCAATGAATGCATGATTACAATATACAGTTGATTCAATTAACTGGTGATAGATTTACTAGGTATGCTTTCCCTCTAAATACTTGTATAACTTTATTATAACTAGGGAAAGGAGGTTGCTTTTAAATTGTATTTAACTAGATCATTTAAATATTTGATCAACAGGCTCATACATTTAAAAAAGAAAACAAAGCTTTAATATAGTAATCTGTGAAGGACTGACATGAGACATTAATTCAAAAACAGTGTTACACTTAGGTAGAAAAAGCAGTGGGTCTAATAAATAATGACAATACATTACCAGAGGCTTCATTGTAGTAAACGTTGATTCTTTCCAATTGCAGATCACTGTCCCCGTGATAGCTGCCGGTAGGATCAATACCGTGCTCATCACTGATCACCTCCCAAAACTGGAATAGAATAATGCAATGTTTAATTTAGTACTTCTAATTGTGTCAGTCATTTACAAGGTCATTTCATCTGATGGTGCCATTTGCTGAAGATATGGTAGGGGTCTATAGAGAGGTTATATTCGCAGGTCCCGATCCGTTGTACGTGCGGACATCGATTAAAATAAAGTACTACTACACAAGCTGTTAAACGGTAAACGAAAGCGTAAATTGGTCATTAAATATGAATTGTATTTTAATAATAGGGTGGGCCCTACCATCTTAAGATACTAACCCACTCGATTTAAAAAAAGCACAACACTGGAGTGAAATAATAATAAAAAATGAACAACGTGAGTATACATACATATACAGGTATTGATATTATTAATTCAACGGTAGAGTACAGTAGGTCTACATTAAAATTAAAGTCCCACACCTCTTCCACTCTTACCAAGATCAATGAGACCGCACCCATCTCCTACACCACAGCCATATTATAAATCGACAGTCTTTCTTTTTGTAATAACTGAACTGCAGGCTACATGTTATTAATATGATCGTACAAAACTGATTACAAAATAGCCACATAAAGCATGCAACAATTTAAATAGTTTATTTGGAGAATCCTACACGTAGGACACCAAAAGGACCTGAATTAAAATTCCTATCACCTAGTGTCTCGAAATGTCTATAGAAGACACTCAACAAGCCTACAATTAATTTGCGTTAATTACGAGTATAAATTGAGCACAATGGAGGTAAAGCTGATTGGAAAAATGTAATACCATGCCAACCAAAAAGTTTGATTGACAGCCTAGTTATTGGTCATTCACATTATGCGACAGTACTCAGCATTTAGAAAGAGGTAAGTGTACAATAATGTAAAGAATAACATATCCAAATCTATATACTGCCCCTGCCTTTTATGGGGCTGTACAGTATGTAAGCATATAATAAACAAAAAAATATGTGTAAATAAATATATACTATTTCATTAAAGAATGACCCCCACCACACTCCCTATAGATATACAGTATTTGGAGTTTGGCAGCGGTTAACTACTTAGAATGACTGTATGCATTTAATTATTTTCTTTCTCATTTCATACCTTGGCACCGATCTGATTTCCACATTGCCCCGCTTGGAGGTGCACGATCTCTCGCATGTTGATGGCTCTGTTGCGTTGCCTGTCGACTTGCCAATGAAACCTGCTTCTCGTCTGTTCTAGATGCTCCGGTCTCCAGCTAGATGCAGCATCCACGACAGATATTTATAACTCTCATCCAGCCATGCCCATACACGACCCTCGTTAAAAAAAAAAAAAAAAAAAAAAGCCGGTTGGTTGATATCATGGCAATCTGCCGAGACTCACATCACCACTAGCCAATCAGCGTGGTATTGGGTTTTGACTCACTGTCAGTGTGGTACCTATGGGGGTTTTGCATTAGAGAAATACAGTATGTACCGGTATATTCATTATCTACAAGGAGAATCATTAATGGCTTCAAATAGTATGAAAATGAATGACAATAGATGTAACACGTTATATACTGGAATAACACGGTATGCTTATACGTGACGTATCGTAAAATAGTCCTACATATATCCAGTAATACAGTTGCTGTCTACTATTTGCACATCACAAATATTTAATATGAAAATGTTCATGAAACTATTCTTGAGTGATGTTGGCTTTTTAACAACGGGTAATTAAAGATTCATGACTATTAACTTTATACTTGGATAACATTACATATATATATATATATATATATATATATATATATATATATATATATATATATATATATATATATATCCTACTATTTACAGAAGAAAAAACCTATAGCGGTCTGGGATTGCCCATGGTATTGGTACTTTTCATTACTTCTGCCAAGTGTACTGGCCTTCAAGTGCCAACACACAAACAGTGTCTATGCAATGACATTATTCCTACTGTTTAGTGGTTTCAATGTTGATTACTATGGCATCTGCATGAGAGGGGTTTCTTAAGATGAAAAATATGCATTGGCTTGCTAAGCAACACATAACCAATATGTCTGAATTGCTCTGACAATGCGAGAACAAAATGTATCCGAGTAACTTTACCTTTGTGCATTGCGGTGTTACTTTTTTTCCCATTTAAGGTCGAGCGGTTCAGTTGACATTGAGACTAAGTCTTTACGTCTCGGTATCCTTGAATATATTTTTCACAGGAGTATATATCAAACCTGCTGAGGTGTCCAGTACCAACTGTCATTTTGAAAAAATTTACGATATTTATAATTAAACTTAATATATATATATATATATATATATATATATATATATATATATATATATATATATATATATATATTCTGTTGCCATGTTTTAATGACAGTTTTAATGAAATGTAAATTATATTTTAATCAGTAGGACTAATAAAGCACTAACTACCAATAACCAATTAAACAATACGTTTGTTTCATTTTAGATATTATTTAAAAGTCTGCATAAATGGCTGCGTAAAAGGGTCTAAATTGAAAGATGGTTCAGAGGGAGACTAAGCAACCTCTTCAGGTGCTGTCTAAGTAAAAGAAGAGTAAACAACAACAACAATAACAACAACAACAACAACAACAACAACAACAACAACAACAACAACAACAACAACAATAATAATAATAATAATAATTAATTGCAGCTTTTATGCAGTGCACAGAAGCACTGACTGCAAACACGTATCGTATACTACTTGACTGCAGTCTACAGGATTATGCTTCCCCATATTCTGTATTCGTTTGGGTAAAATCCTGTCCTACTGTATATGTTTTTGTAGTAATATACTATATGTAATCGTACCTTTCCTAACTAGCTCGTATTTTCACCTAATTTCTAAATTTCAGAAATACCTTCATACAGTATTTAGATAAATCGTAACATAAGGCCTCCTGCCACTAGGGGCAGTAACACTAGTCAACGATCTTTAGAGAAGTTCCTCCCGGTGTTTGCAGTATCTTATGAGAAGTGTATTTTAGTAGTAACATATGTCAATGGATGTTTCGATTAAGTATCATGCTTTTAAATAAAAACGTAGAGTATATTATTCTAAAAACACCCTGCTTTAAGTACGAGGGTCGAAAAGTATATACAAAGTAGAATTTATGTACAATGTGATCCTGTTTGTAGTTATCGATTGACACTGTCTTTTAACAAAGCAGGAAGTGACTTGCACGTTGATATTATGGAGGTGTTATGAGCTGAGGTAGCAGTTTTGTTTTGGATGGCTGGTCTCTTTAAATTTTAAAACATGGCAACAGAAGAAAGTGCAAATCCAAAACCCGTGCTCACCGAAGGTGCGATTTCGATTCACAATTTTTCGGAGAAGATTTTGGAACAGGTTGTTCATTTCCACGTTATGAAAATGAAAGACTGTTTTTTTCTCTGGGTCGGAGCGACTCCGAATCTTTCCAATTTAGCGGTGGCCATGTGCAGCAAATTTGTAAGTCATATTGATTTTTATTATTACTATATAATAATGACCGGTATTGTGTTTGTTAAACAATAAAGTAGCTTATCAAAACACTGCAGTTTGCGATAGTACCTTGCATTACTATAGTGACAGTGTTAGTCCCTGCTATTAACTCATCATTGCATTGGCTACCTTGCCTCATGCTATATTTATTTTTTCATTCTAAAGCATGTTTCTTGTGCTGACGAACAAAAAAAAAATAAGTATGTAGTCTAGAGTTCACTTGAGCTGGAGTGACCGTTGTCTATTGCTTTACGGTTAGTATTGTTAGCGTTGTTGCTAGTTGTATTAATCTGACCGCTTGTTTCTCTCTCCTCTTAAGGACTCTGTACCTTTGTCTACACTGGTTCTTGGGGATACTTCTGACACCACCTCAAATTCTCTTGCCCAAAGATTAGGTAAGTTGACTACAGCACTTAACATTGGTGTTAAAAACTATTACTTGCTATTACTTGTTAAACATTTTAACAAGTAATAGTTTTGAACAAATCAACAAAGGGTCTATAAATTAATTGTTTTCATTTTGACATACACAGTATGTCCAATAATTGAACAATACATGTATGCAGAATTTAATATTTTCTTATGTGTAGATTGCCTATTTCTAGGTTAGCTTAAGTAAAAGTTGGATGGAAATAAGTTTGCTCTTGAATGTAAGGAAAAAAGTAATTAAAATGTCTGATGTATGATTGACTGTATAACACAGGGATAATGATGGATATTCCTCTATAGATGTTGTTGTTTCTTTTTTTTTTATACTTTAGCCAAGAAGACAAAAAAACAGGTGTTCGTCAGCCATAACATTCCTATCACAGAAACCAACCTTGCACTGCTCATTGAAAACAGAATAAAAAAAGAAATGGAACTTTTACCTGACAAATTCTAGATCGGTTTGTACTGTTGCTGTATATTTTATAGCAAAATAAAATTAATTAAAAACGTGTGTGTTGAAAATGTTCTACATCTTTTATTATTCATTTTGAAGATATTGGTAACAAGAAAACCAAATGCAGCTTACATTTCTGATTCTGATTTTAATTCAAAATTGTCTTCCATATGTACTTTGTAAAAGCCTAAGCTAGTCCTGCCCAAACACGGTCCTGGAGAGCCCCTATCCAGTAAGTTTTGTAGGTCACCCTAAATCGCAAATTTCTAAAGACTGGGAACACATGGAAATTATTGATCAATTAAGCAAATAACTTGTTCAGTTAAGGAAACTCTGGTCATTGGGCCAGTTTACATGCTGGGAAAATGTCATGACTTGTTTACTGTCATGATTTATTTAAGGTGGTACGGTCTGGATTACAATTTGTTAGTTTTGGTTTATGTTTGAATACAAAAGTAATACATTAATTATACAAAAATCAAATACAACATGAAGTTTCAAAGCAGGAATTGTTAAATTAAACAAACCAAAATTTTCTAAAATTATAATTCAGCCGTACCACCTTAAATAAGTCATGACAGTAGACAGATAAGTCATGACATTTTCCCAGCATGTAATCCAGGCCATTGAGGGCTGAAAAGGGTAGTTCATTTTTTGTACCAAATGATCTCTAAATGACTTCATTTTAATAAATCACCTGCTTAATTGATCTCAGTGAAATTGTTCCAGGTGTTAAGAAATTGATGATTAAAGGTTACCTATAAAACCTGCTGAATAGGGGCTCTCCAGGACCGGGTTTGGGCAGCAGTGGTTAAGCTATGTGGAATGTTCGTTCTAAAACAGGGCTTCTCAAACTCTGTCATGGGGACCCCCTGTGTCTGCTGGTTTTCATTCCAACCGAGCTCTTAATTGCTTAACTAGACCCTTAATTGAACTAAATTTGCTTAATTAGACATTTTTACTTGTTTTCAGCTCTTAAACGGTTCCAGTTCAAATGTTATAGCTAACTTTTTAAGAGGTGAAAACAAGTAAAAAGGTCTAATTCGGCAAATGATCAGTTCAATTAAGGGTCTAGTTAAGTAACTGAGAGCTCGGTTGGAATGAAAACCAGCAGCCACAGGGGGTCCCCACGACAGTTTGAGAAGCCCTGTTGTAAAAAGTATTACACTAAATTAATTTAGTCCTGTGCAGTTCCAGTTTTACCCAAAAGATGGCAGTACACGGATCTTATTCAGAGCCCTAGAAACATGAAGAGAATTTTGTTCAGAAAATTCACAAGCATACCTTTACCATCACAATCTTAAAAGGTTGGGCTACTTTTCAGTTTGGTCCAAAATTAAAATACAAATTCTGGAAAAAGTAATAATTCATATTTCTTTCTTTTTTTGTCTAATAATTATCATCCCTGTGAGGAAAGCTTGAATGTTTTTGCAAACCCTCTGATGCCGCATCTACTACAACTACTAATCTCATAAACCATTTAATCTGGAAACTTCATATTTTCAGTGCTATGGAAACTCCTTAGTTAAAATCTAACAGCACCCTTCACTTTGGAATTCAACCTGTAATAGCCACATATTGGGTCATGACTTTTTGGATGATTAAGACTGACCACTTCAGGGTATTGTATACATATGTATTATGTTCAGGTTTAATTGTGGGTGTTGTAAAAGTAGAATTAACCCTTTACTGCTAGTTTATTTATTTTTTTTGCAAAGCTGCCACTGCCGAAAGCCTTTGAGTTGGGGATTTTTAATTTGCTAGGTTATTTGGACATTGCTAAATGTGATGCTGAGCAGGACATTGATTACTTATCAACTGCCATATTGAGATTTTGTGACTTTTGAAGCTACAGCTGCATAGAGTTGGTACGCTTTTGAGTTATTGTATTATTTGAGTTCCATTATCAGTGAGTGCTGTCCAGTAACAATCTGTCATTTCACTGCTGCATTGCTTTGGCCATATCAATGACACGGATGTTTTGACATAAGCTTTATAGTTGATACACAGTTCTATTTTATGATTATCTCCATAAGGTTCCATTACTGCTGGTGTCCAGCAAACCACCATTTCAATGCTCATGGATACCTACAGGAAACCCTGCTAGAACAGGACTGGTGGCAATCCGGTACTAATATTAAATCTTACTGTAAGGTGACACCTGCCCTTCCTGGAATAGTAAGAGTTCTTTAAATTAGTCACCTTTGTACTGAAAGTACAAAATTAATCGGGTGTGTAACTAATTTACATGCATTATTTACAGATAATTGATGGCAATTGAAGGAATGAATCCAATGTACAATGTCTTTACATGGCACATCTCAGTGTACTATTAGTAACAACGTATATTCTGTTAGAAGCGCATACGCCAACACGCATAACAGTAGACCTACCAAGGACAGCATTACTATAAGAATTTCAAATTCATTCACTGCATAATCAAGTTAGTGCTGAATTTAATTGCTGAAGTAATTATTCCAAGAGTTTGACATTTGCTAATATTTTAATTAATCTACCCCTCTAGCATCTTCTCCTCTTGTTCATCAATTACAGTATATCTATATATAAAAAGTCTATATCTTTATGTTGCAGAATTAAGAAAAAAACATTTGTTAGTGAGATGGGCAGGGTCCACACAGCCTGTTCAGTTCAATAGCTAACAACAAGTTAATATTAAAAAAACAACACACTACAGATATTGCTTTTTATTTGTGTACATATACAAATATGTAAGTTGACACAAAGTAATGTCATGCAGACATCAAACATGTAACAGTTTCCAGTACTTCATTTCAGGTTGTGTCCACATGAGCATTATATCAGCAAGTACTAAAACACACGTTCAAGTTAATATAAAAGGCCTTGCCTACTGCTTACACAATAAAAGAAAATCACATGTGGTAACACTAACAACAGTGCTTTCTCACCAGTCAAATGCCATGCCAACACAGTGTCAGCAGGGCACTTTTATGAAAAGAGGACATTTTCCACCGCCAGGTTACAGGCTCTCACAACCAGTTCTATTACCCTTGAATGGTCAGATTTAGTGTACCAGATTATCTGAATGGGTGATTTATGGAACTCTGGGCATTTGGCATTACACAAGCTTTCCCATTTGGAGTGTTTCAAAACACTTTTCAGATGCAGCAGTAGCAATGTATTGAAACCTTTTCACCAACTGCAAACCTTCCTGGACATGTCTTAACTGCACTCAGAACTATTTACATTATTAGTGAGCAGCCCATAGTTCCTGCAGGGTTAGACAGAAGACACTCATTGTATTACAGTGTGGGGTTGAAAAAAAAAAAAAAAAACTGTCATGGCTCAAATTGCTGTGTAATGGGAGTCTTATCTCTATCCCTAATGGACCACTGTTTGCTGCGGTGATACAGTTGTATCTTTTTCAAATTATGTATTTAGTTTAATCAGTATTTAAGGGACAAAGACTTACTGCTTTAGACAATGAAACAAATCACCTGTCATTTGAGAAATGAATGGTAGCAGGTGTTTAATATATATATATATATATTATATATATATATATATATATATATATATATATATATATATATATATATATCACACATACAGCTATGGCAAAGTTTTGCATCCCCTAGAATTTTAGGATTAAAATAATTTTTTTTTTTTTTTAAAAAGAATGAAATCAAAACTGCACATTGATATCGCAAAAGTCTACCGAAATCCACAATAGCGTTACAGTATTTCATATTAGATATCAATTTTTGTCAGTTTTTCATTAAGTATATGGGAAATTACACCGTGTAACAATTTTTTTTTTTTTTTTGGTTCCTGGGTAGTAAGTGTTATTTCCTAATTGCTTATGCCTCAAAAGTATAGAAAATGGATATTATTCCCCACAAACTTTGCTTTTGTGACCAGGACAGTGATATTTTGAAATTGACCTATTTCCAATGAGAAAACGGGCGAATTTGTGTCTTTTCGTTCACATAAAGTCAGAAAAAAACAACATATGTATCCAAATTAACATGTATTTATACTAAAGTAATACAAAAATGACTACAAAAGATTTAGAAGTGAGTAGTTTTTTGAGATTTACAATTATACTGTAAATCAATTTTTCTTTTTTTTTAAATATAAATTTAGTTGTCAATTATTTTTATTATTTTCTCCCCAATTTGGAAATGGACAATTATTTTTAGGCTCAGCACAGCGCTACCACCCCTGCACTGACTCGGGAGGGCGAAGACGAACACATCCTGTCCTCCGAAGCGTGTGCTGTCAGCTGACAGCTTTTTTTTCACACTGCGGACTCACCATGCAGCCACCCAAGAGCTACAGCGTCGGAGGACAACGCAGCTCTCAGGCAGCTTACATGTAAGCCCGCAGGCGCCCGGCCAGACTACAGGGGTCTCTGGTGCATGGTGAGCCGAGGACACCCTGGCCTACCTAGCTTTCCCTCCCCCCGGGCTGTGCTCGGCCAATTGAGCGCTGCCCACTGGGAGCTCCCGTCCTCGGTCGGCAAAGGAATAGCCTGGACTCGAACTCACGACGTCCAGACTATAGAGCGCATCCTGCACTTCACGTGGAGCGTCTTTACAGGATGCGCCACTCGGGAGCCAGGTTTCATACAACTTTTTGAAGTAAAATCAGTTAATTCTATAGGGTGATAAACGTTTGGTCAAAGCTGTATATTATTTTAAATGTCTTTTTGATCTGATAAGAAATTGAGACATGGCAAACTACTAAAGACTGCCTTCTCAAAGCTTCTGGTTTGCTTACTGGCAGTGCCAGTGGTGATGACATTCAGCTGTGACTGGAACGCAGCATGAATGAGGGGGAGTCATCAGGAACTGTCACTACTGCTCCTTTCTCTGAGTGGCAAGAGCAGTGATTTGGTCCCTTTTACACCAGTCATTTCAAGAAATTTGGCAAGTGGTTATGATTTTGATTTCTAGATTGGAGGAGTATGCAGTAGGAGGAAAGCTTTCCTTAGTTTGAGAAAACACAAGGGATACACAGACTGTGGTCCAATTGATCCTGGAAATGAAGATTTCCAGGAAATCCCCACCTTAACTAAACCTGCAACATGTACAGAACCCCAGCCATCAATTTCCTCATCTTCTAAATAAAAAAAAGAAAGTATATGTTATTATGTACATTAAAATTAGGAATTAATAAATAAACTTGTTTATTTTAACATGTATGGCTTATACACAAATGCATTAGAATAAAAAACATGATAAAAAAAAACGTGATTAGTGTACATTCATCTATGTATTCATTCATTAATAAAATCCTTCACCACATTTTTTAGATTGCAGTGTAGTTTGTATTCAAATTATTATTTATTTTGTATACGTGGGTCATCTATGTTTTTCAGGTTGAGGGTTAGGAAAATAACAGTTTTCTTAAATCACACAAACTTGGCTTTAACAGTGCTCTATTAGCAGTGCATGTTCTGTGTATGCTAAAATGCTCAACTATGCTAAAAGAATAAAGTTGTGAGCTATACTATAAATAGCTATGGAGGGCAAACAAACCCTGCGATTCCCAATAATTGCTCAGAAGTGTTTAACTAATATAAGCGGTCTCATCAAATCCTCAAATATTTCAAGCAAAAACATGACCCATGACTTGTAAAATGTGCAAAGTTGGATAGAATTCACTTTGAAATAACACAGTAAACAAGGTAAAATCATACATTATTTTTTACATTCCAGTAGAGTGGTTTAGAACTAAATGACCTGAAAACAGAACCAGGAACATCACAATAAAACACTTAAGAGCACATTACAACTGGCTGTAAAAACTCCTCAAAACAGACCCAAAATATTATACAGCTCAACCAGGTTTCTTTTTTTTTTTTTTTTTTTTTTAAAGTGGGTTTGAAGTTTAGCCTATTTTTTAACCAAAACCCAGTCATAGTTGTATATGTTGGTTAAATGTGATCAGTACTATATCACCAATTTTCATGATTAATCATCAAAATTGCTATTTAATAAACCGGTGAGATCACTAAACCACCACCACTCATTTTGTCATCTACCACATCTGATTTAATGCCGCCTTGTTTATTAAATGCCTGAAAAGTCTTTAAATGATTTATTTACTAAAATCCTCTTCAATGACATCTCCCACGTCCTTCACTTTAGATGTGATGGTTATACAAGAACCCCACATGTTTAGCAATGATCAACTAAACCGAGTGAACTAATTGAATCAAAGCAATCATTTTTTATTGTAGTTTTTTTCTTTGCTCAGACCGGTGCAAAACAATCTCTGCTTCCTCAGCCACAAACTATGGATTCACCAGGAGGCAAACCAATCATGAGGATTTCACCACATTAGCTGTGTTGCTTTCAGAGCTGGCTGCGCGATGGACAGGAGTTTCGTGGATTCCCGAATAATCCTTCAGCTCAGAGTTTGTTAACAAGAGAGGCTGCTCGCCCCCCTTCTTTGGCGGCAGCAGGGGTTGTCGCATGTACCCCTCCCCGTCTGAAATGGTCTCTGGAAGGTTTTGGCGCCTGCTCTCGGGCAGCAGCAGAATGCAGATAATGCAGATAAGGGTGCAGCAGGCGAAAATCACATGGTGCAGGAAGTAGCCTTTCTGGTTATGCAGCTCCATGATGGGGGCGGTCAGCATTCCAAACCCAGCGCTTGCCAGAACCAAGCCCAGCCCTCCACCCCTGTTGACAGAAAACAGGCAATTAGAGTTACAATCTATCCCTGTGACTTAATGCACCACGCAGATAACTATAGCTTGCCCAGTGGCTCATGAATAGGGGTCTACCTAAATTTGATTCCTTCGCCGTCCTGTGTGCATTGCGCTTAAGCAAAAAACAAACAAACAAAAAAAAGTCACATTTACAAAAGAAATTCTCCAAAGCAGTTAATGTTCTTGTTTACTATTCAAATGACAAAGTTTTAATCAGCCTATCAGTGCGTCTGTACTGCTTTTTTTTATGTGATCTGTACAGTGCTGTCGGGGGTGGGACAAAGTTGGTGCTGCATTGTTTTGATTTAGGTTGTAAAATCTAGTTTTCAGCATTGGAGGTAAAATAGTAGAAATGGACGACAAAAAAAGCAAAAGTATATTTTGGCTGATGATCGTTTCAAGATATTTCCCAAAGAAACTGTACATGCAGATTGAGGTAATTGTTTTGCATATCTTAATGTGTCTTTGGAGAAAATACGATCGATTGCTATTTACTTCAGAATCACATATTAAACAAAAGGCTACTACAGAGGCTGCTGAACAGAACGTAAAATAAACAGCTTTCAGAAACCAAACTGGAAAGTCAGCCCAAACAAAAAATATTCCTGTCTGCAACTTAAATCAATACTAAAACGATCCAGCACAGCCACCTCGCTTCAACCTGCTGCTTACTTTTTCGCAGTTGGAATTGTAGAGCCGAATAGCCACGTTTTCATTGTTTTGACTCTGTACTAATAAAATAAATTATTGGATGGGACAAATAACATGGGACAACGAACGTGTTGCATACATTGCCTTTATTAAAGTATGCCAGACGCCCTTGTGTGACCGAGTTTTTGGGCTGTTTCTAATCGATTTTCACATCTGTATAACTTGGCAAAGCTTTGCCTTGACTTCCAACCAAAAAGTGGATGCAGAACGTGCAGTCTCAATGTATGGGCAAGTCAACAAGTACAGAAAATATGACACCATATTAAAAAGGCCAGGCATAACAGAATGTTAATCCCACATGTTGCAAAGCATACATATTGCTGGTTCAATAATAAAAAATAAATATTGTTGTCTTACTCTCCACAGAAAATTTTACTGAACCCAGCAAGGGCAGAAACAGCAGTGTCACAATACAGCCTGTGCCATCACAAATTCTGGTTTTCAAAACATCTATCAGACAAGGGAAATAAATGATGTCGTGTTCCTCTGATAAAAGTTTGTTTCACTGTTTATATCTCTGTATCGTGTCTGCTTGTGTTGACAGGAAGGATAGGAATCCACTATGAACAGATCTTTCAAATGTCTTTTTACTATTTATATATGAATTTTGAGTTGACATGCCCTGAAGAAAAAACATTATTAAATACATTGCAGAAAGACCTAGGAATGTAAAAACAAGAAGCATCCTGTTTCTGTTCACTACCATTCCTAACCATGAAAACTCAATTGTGCAGAATTCTAAAAGAAACGGAAACTCAATAACAAACTTCTGAAGATATTGAAAAAAAAAAAAAAGACATATCTATACACTGCAGTATCCTCTCTTTCTGGCAAAACAATCTACAGCACATGGTTAAAAATCCAAATCCTCGTCTTGCTGCAGTGCCCCTGCAATGCTGCACCAACTCGATAAAACGGGTTGGAAGGTAGCAGATTAGAAAGCTGTTGCTGTTGCTTTTCTTGAGGCTGTTTTTAAAAATGGGGATTTCCAGGAACTGCAATTGCAGCTGCACATATTTCAAAGTGCAATGTATGCACCCAGCTGAAGAGCTCTTTAAATGATACATCGCCCCTTATTGACAAGTTTAAGACAGAGCCAAGTAATCAGACCACACCATGAACACACATTTACAAAATGACCATCTCACAAAGACTGACAAATTTCTCATAAAAATACAACTTGACTATTTTCTTCAAAGTGCTATACTTACCTCTTACAAACAGTAATTTCTATCAAGACATGATAGGACACTTACTGTAGCAGCAGCCACAAAGGCTGAATAGAGCTGTAAGATATTACTGTTTAGTTCACAAAGCAGTTCACCTTCTATAAATATTTTTCAACAAGGTATGCAAAGAACATTACACAAATGGTACTAAGCTTATACAGCAGCATTGTGTGTCCTTTTAGACAAATGTACTGCAACACTGCCCAATGAAACCCACACCTCAATGCCAATGAGAGATGTTCACGTTTTTAATACAGGTCACTATGGCAGGAAGCCACTTTCACACAAACCTCAATTGCTTTTTGGTTTATAAGATGAATTGCTATATAGACTAATTACTATATTGTTTTTCTGTCCAGGAAAGAATCCTTGAAGGAGTTAATGGACAAACAATCCAGTCTCCCAGGATAGGGTGAAAGATTGGTTTGTAAATAGCATAGCTTTTTTATGTATCTCTCAGGGTTCCTCTGCTAATGGTGGCTATGGAAAAAAAGACAGAAGCACCTTACCAACTCAAGGATGCTATACAGCAGGTGACTGATCTTACTGTGGAAAAAGTGTCACTAAATCTGAACAAAAGACAACATTATAGACATTCCTCTCCACCACGTTGCTCCAGCATCCTTTTTTCACTAGATGGAGAATTGTTTTCCAGTTAGATTCAGACTATATGTCACCTTGATTTACTGGGACTATGTGAGAGAGGAATGACACACAGTTAAATATCTCCTTCTGAAGGAGAGGCAGCACAGAGAGCATTGTGAGACAATACCTATGGGCAATATTGAGAGAAGGTAGGCATTGTATTGTACCGTCAGATGTTTGAAGAATTAAAAAAAAGATTTTTAGAAAATAAAGTTGAACTAAACAAAGCTGAATGAATTAAAGTGGGCAAAGCTTGGTCCAGCACAATGTAAATGCTCAGCTAAGACCCCATTCACACTTGCGATTTAAGGCCGCCTGGGGGTGCTTTTTCTCATATGTGAACACTCCAAAAAAGAAAAGGCAGCCCAGGGCCAGCCTAGATTTAGGCCATCGTTTCGATGTGGCCCAGGGCCGGCAATCCAGGACCAGGCCTTTACATATAAATGAACGCAAAGCAGACTTGGAGCCTCCTCTTCATATCACATTACCAATTTGATTATGTAGCTCAGTAGCTGGGACCCTAGGAATCTGTTTGCTGTGGAATAAGGAAAAACACAGATTTTCTATGTCAGAGACTTTTTTATATGTCGTTAGTCATTTGCAATCTGAGTGAAGTATCTATATTTATACCTGTGAACATTAGCAAGTTGCTGTGTCCTGCGTTCTAAATACCTCTGTGTTCTTGTGAGAATAATGGGATTGTGGGTGGGCATAAGCTCGGAATGTCACCCCATTACACACCATAACATTAACCTTGTGTGCTACGGATGTACCTGGTACGTCCAAAAAAATCGCTTCCCCAGTGCTAAGGACGTACTTGGTACGTCCAACTGGGTCGCTCATTGAGGAGCTATTACATAACATATTCAGTCGTTGGCTTTAATTTCACTATATTTCACTGACAAAATATATTTAAAATTAGATGCAGTTGTTAAATGTAATTTACAGCCTATTTGAACGCAAGCGGTGGCTATCTTTGGCTTGTACTGTGAAACTTCCCGAATGAATTAAACTTTCGTTTTCTTTTCAATGTGGATTGATAATAAAAAAAAACGTTTACCTGTGATTAGTAGCTGTTTTATTGACCTGTGTTTCATGAAATTAGCAGAAACATCTGCCTAATACTGTATTTGACTACATCTTGATTTGTTTATATGATGGTAGAGGAAGATACTTCCTGCTCCTCGCTGTCATCACATAACACTGTTGTAACATATCAAGTGTGTGGGAGGTACTGCAGTTTGAATCTATTTTTTTTTTTGTCACATGGTGTAAACAGGCCAACACAACATTAGGAAACACATGTCTTTGCTATATAGTCACTGCATGAAACCTTGTATCTCAGTTGTGTCTGGTTCAGTTGGTGTTGGAGAGAAACTAGTCTAGTGAGTTTGACTTTTCACAATCCATTTTACATTTACATCTGTTTGACATATTTTTCTAAGAACATTATTTTTGTAATCCCTCTATTTACTATTACTTTATATTTATGTGATCTTCATAATTCTACCGCCCCCCCCCCCCCCCCTCCCTTTTTAATTTTTCTTTTTTTTCACTTTTATTCATCATCAGATTTTGTTTCCAGGTCATTTGATTTTTTTTCCTTTCTTTTTGTTTGTTTTTTTAAATAACAATTGATTAAAATGTATTTTATTTTTTAGGTTATACAGTATATTTTTTTCACCTCCTCTCTCCGATTGGACAACAATTTGTTTCTAGGGAAGAGTGGTTTTTCATTTTCTACTAAAATCAGATTTTTCTCTCATCCCTGTTTCATAAAATCATTTTGATTGTATACAATATATAGTTATTGCTTTTAATTTATTTTTCTTTTGCTCCATAAATTAAAAAAAAAAAAACACAACAACAACCTTTACATTATTTAAAACATATATTGTACTGTCAATTGTGAGGATTGGCTTTAAAAATAATAATAATAATAATAATAATAATAATAATAATAATAATAATAATATCACCTCTCCTCTCACAACATAATAGGATATAATTGTATTATCAATTTTCTACTGTGACAGCATTGCATATTTCAGATCAGATTATTTCCTATTCAGTATTTAGATTTTTTTCCCCACTTTATTTCTTTTTTTCTTTAGTATTTATTGATTTAAGTCATATATTTTCTACAAATTTGACAGTAATGAAGGATTTTTGGGGGTTGGTTTTTCAATAAATACTGTACAGATCCATTTTTTTTCCTTTCCCAACAATTTGAATTGATTTTAAGTTTTCATTTGCTTCATTTAAAAAAAATATATAGAATATAATTATATTGGAATTGGGATAAATTGGCATTGAAATTTATTTGTGTTTTTATTATTTTATTGTTAATTGTGAAGTTTTACTCAGTAAAATGGCAAGAAAGCAGCTCAGTGCAGAGACTGTTGCTGACCTCCTAATGGAGTCAGACTCAGAGGGTGATTTTGTGCCTGATGACTCTGGTAGTGAATATGTACCGAGTGACTCTTCCTCCAGTGAGAAATCCAGCAGTAGTGAGGAAGAGGAGCCAATGGACATTGAGCCTGAGCCCCTACCAGAACAGGGTACAGCAGGGCCTGGACCAAGGGGTGGTGGATTTCAGACACTCTACGATTGGACCCCCCCTAGCAACATCCAGCCTCAAATTCCACCTTTTTCTGGCACACTAGATACCAGGGTCAACACAAATGGACTGACCCCAATTGACTTCTTCCAGTTGTTCATCACTGATGACTTTTTTGAGTATTTGGTTATTTCAGACCAATTTGTATGCCCAGCAATACATGGCACAATATGGGGACAACCTGGGGCGATATTCTAGGGTGCACAAATGGGTCCCCACGAATTTAATTGGAATGAAAAAGTTCTGGGGTTTATCCCTTCTGATGGGACTGGTGAATAAACCTTTATATTGGTCCACTGACCCTGTTCACGCTTGCCCAATTGTCCCTGCCACCATGACCCAACACAGCGCATCACCCAAACAACACCATCCCTACTGTGAAGCATGGTGGTGGCAGCATCGTGTTATGGGGATGTTTATCATCGGCAGGGACTGGGGCACTTGTCAGGATAGAAGGGAAAAGGAATGGAGCAAAGTACAGAGAAGTCCTTGAGGAAAACCTGCTGCCCTCTGCAAGAAAGCTGAAACTGGGACGGAAGTTCACCTTTCAGCATGACAACAACCCAAAGCACACAGCCAAAGCTACACTGGAGTGGCTACGGAACAAAAATATAAATGTCCTTGAGTGGCCTATCAGAGCCCCAACCTAAATCCAATCGAAAATTTGTGGCATGACTTGAAGATTGCTGTCCATCAACGCTCCTCAAGGACACTGACAGAGCTTGAACAGTTTTGTAAAGAAGAATGGTCAAATATTGCCAAATCTAGGTGTGCAAAGTTGGTAGAGACCTATCCCAACAGACTCACAGCTGTAATTGCTGCCAAAGGTGCTTCCACCAAGTATTAACTCAGGGGGTGGAGACATATCCAATTATGATCTTTCAGTTTTGTATTTTTAATATATAATTTTTTTTCTCAATAAAAACTTTTTTCCCCTTAACAGTGTGGAGTATTTTGTGTAGACAGGTGGAAAGAAATCCTCATTTAAATGCATGAAACTCTGAGGCACTGACACAACAAAATGTGGAAAAAGTTCAAGGGGGTGTAGACTTTCTATAGGCACTGTAGCAGGGGCCAGCACAGTAGTGTGAACAGGGTCCAAGAGAAATATACATTACTTAGTCGTTTGGTTCTAGTTTTGCAAAATAATAAGCGCTTGCCTCAAATTTACTAAATTAATTCTTTCAAAATATGCACCTATGATACTTTTGCAGTATTACTGCGGATCTACATTTTAGTTACATTAGAGAGACAAGATAAACAGTCAAAACAGTCAAACTACAATTACATTACCCGAGGATAATTCATTAGAGAGACAAGATACACAGTCAAACAAACAGTCAAACTACAATTACATTACCTGAGGATAATTCATTAGAGAGACAAGATACACAGTCAAAAACAGTCAAACTGCAATTACATTACTGTATACCTGCTTATACAGGTTTCTGGACATACAAGATTCAGCCATTTCCTGCATATCCTAATTTGCAGTCGGTGCATGTTAAGAAGGGAGGAGGAACTCCTTTTTCAGTAAAGACCAATTTATTAACTTCACAGAATACAACAGTCAATGTAAAGGGGTCTGCATCAGAGCAGCATTAAGTTTTAGGATGACAGTGTTGATATCTGCAGCTGTTTAGATAGTTAAAATACACCCTACTAGCTAGAATGATACAAATATATTACACCTACAGTAGAAGTCTGGGAATTCAGTTTCACTTTTTACATGCTGTCACTTGACGTGAAACAAACTGCCCAGTTTAATCATGCTCAATAAGAGAAAACAAGAAAGGAAGGAACCAATATAATTACTGTATCATTATAAAGCTGAAACAACCAATGTGTGTGCTTTTTCTAAACATTATTATTATTTTTTTTTTCTTAAACAATTTTTTTCTCGGTTTAACACATGTTGAGTGTTCATTTATAATGCCCGACATTAATAAACCCACTACAATGTAGTGTAATGACTCCCTCTGAAATACGATATTTTCACATCTGATAGACCCCTGGAACCAGTTCAATCGGATAGGACAGGCCCTACTGTATATTAAAGTTTTGGGTTCCCTCCCTTTCACTCACCTGATGACTGTGGGGGTGATTTCCGCACAGAAGAAAATGCTCAGGCTCCCGACAGCATGGGATGAAAACATTCCTATGATGGAAAAGGCAATGGAGAACTTTCTGTTGATAGTCTCTTTTAAATCTGAAAAAGAAGGTGAAAAATCCTTGATTGGCATCTTGCGGAATCAGTAATATTTACAGGAGGACATTTGTGTTTTTTACAGGAACTTCATTGTCTGTTTGGTAATAACCATCCAGCTGGCTCCTGATTATCCAAGCTACAATTACACTCACAGACAAATGTATTGGCACCCTAGTACATTTATTATACCATAATCCATAGTAACAGATTAAGGTATGTCTTCAACAGATTAAGGTTTAACAAAACAAAAAGCAAAATACACAATTTCTTGTAATTTAAATAAATAATGTTTATCAAAAAACAAACTTGTTATTTGTTCATGACAAAAAGTATTGGCACCCCTGCTTTAGTCTTTTGCGTGTCCTCCTTTTGCTTTTATTCTGGCTTTGATGTTTTATGATAATTCTTAACCAGTATGTTCCATATTGTTGGTGAAATCTGGGCCCATTCTGTCTTGTATATTTCCTTCAGCTCAGACAGCTACAGCTTTTTTCAGATCAGTCCAAAGCATTTCTATTGGATTGAGAACTGAGGATGGTGAAGGCCACTCCCGAACTTTTATCTAGGATTTCTTCAAGAATTGCAAAGTTGAGTTAACCGTATGCTTTAGGTTGTTGTCGTGTTGGAAGATAAACTGCCTCAACAGATGATATCATTGTACTTTGAAGTAGTGAAGTGCTTTTAAAAAAATAATAATAATTTTTATAAAAATATGTTTTGTTAAACTGCCAGTGGATACTGCTTATTAAATACTTGTGTTTAACATTTCCTTGATTTATCTTATATTAAGTGCAGGGTGCCAATACTTTTGTGTGCGACTGTACATCTTGGTTCGTTTGTTGCAGTAGTAGTTTGGATAGGAAGTAGTTGTGTAGTATTTTAAGAAGTGCAGATATCATCCACAGAGTGCTGCACCTCAGTGACCCCTGTCTGGAAATAGAGACTTTAAAAAAAACCTTAAAACTCTAAAATTAAAGTACAATTTAAAAAAAACTACCCAAAGTCTGCATGCAATTAAACTTAAAGAGCAAGCAGCATCAAATGTAATTTTTTTTTTTTTTTAATCATTTCCCTTACTATTTGATGATCTTAGCAATAATGAATTGTCATTTTTCTCTAAATCTCCCTTTACCTGACTTGGCACTTGCTTTGGGCTGGGGATTCGTACCTGCAATGAACAGCATTCCTGAGTTGAAAAGTCATAGTGTCACACAATTTGAATGGGATGGGGAAGGCTGTTCAGTACAGGTACTTCGGACCTTAAGTGAAACTCAAAGCATGCTCCAAGAAGCTTCAGGGGTATTATATTTATCCAACCCACCCTTGTTGTCTTGGGTTTTACTTTTTTTTTTTTTTTTTTAAATAGTAAAGTTACTTAGAGAAAGTCGTTAGGACTAGTCAGGAAACATTCTGAAGGGAAATGCAGAGCAGCACGAATGTAGCAAACAGCAAATAGCTTACTGCTTTGTGCTTATTGTAATGAAGTCAGTACACCACAAAACGATTCTAATGAGCCCTGGATTTTCACAGTGGAACATTCTCTTATTGATCCTTATACACTCTCTTGGGCCGGGTGATTCATGAGACGGTACAGGTTTTGGCTGGTTTTAATATAACAAACCTCCCACACTGTCAGTAAATGGAGATACCTTCAGTTTTGAAGAAAAAAAACTAAAACCCACAACACTGAGCAAGAGCTACATTCCAGTACATAATTTATCAAGAGGGGAATGGAGTGCATATAACTCTATGGGGCAAGAAGATAACTTGCTTAATGATTAAATACTGTAATGACAGTACTGAAGCTGAGGAAAAACAGACTCCCAGTCCTCAGTTCAAACCAGAATATTTATAGCCCAGAATTTTTTGCATTTTGAATGTAGGTGTTTAACTGTATGGTGCTTACAACTCTGCATTTCTGACCAAAATTGATTGAAGGTTTGATTTTTGCCTTGGGTGTGATGAAATCTACCATTGGTGTTTGTATATAGGCTTTCTTTAAACAGGTAAGTAAACATGTCTTTGCTTCTGGGTGTGGCATGACTAATAAAGCGGTGTGACTAAATCACTTGTCACATTAAGCACAAATGCAATTTCCCATGCATAAAAAGCCATGCACACTTAGGCAGACAAATACAAAAAGAGTTTTGGCTACAGAATCACACAAGAACATCACTGCAAGAACAACCTGCTTTAGTTGCAGATTCAGAATGAAAATAGCCTGTGAAAGTACAAGACCATATACTCTCTACCTTTTTAGTCCATTCCTGTTAAGAACTTTTTTTTTGTTCCTGGACAAAAAAAATCCTTTGACAAGTTGATTTTACAACTTGAATTAACACACCAAATGCAACACTTTTATTGCTATTATTATTATTATTTATTTCTTAGCCGACACCCTTATCCAGGGCGACTTAAAATTGTTACAAGATATCACATTATTTTTACATACAATTACCCATTTATACAGTTGGGTTTTTACTGGAGCAATCTAGGTAAAGTACCTTGCTCAAAGGTACAGCAGCAGTGTTCCCCACCAGGGATTGAACCCACAACCCTCCAGTCAAGAGTCCAGAACCCTAACCACTACTCCACACTGCTGCCCCAGTTATTTGTGATGCACACAATGACATCACAACAGCCATTCAAAGAAGAAGAAAATATGCTGATGCACAATGAAAACACAACAGTCTAAGTTTTACATCAATAGCTCATTGGGCACATACATAATGTTATTTACATTTTAAATAGTGAGCAGATAGGTTTGTTGATTGTTTGAGTAGTATTGTTCCTTGAGATAACAAAATACTGAGCTCAAGTCATGTGATTTCATACAAACACCAGACCCTCAGTGTTTGGTATTTGAGTTGAGTTTAAATTGCCAAAAATGAGTTGATTAAGAATCTGTATAAATAGCCATTCGAAAAGACTTGAGACAAGTTGCCTGGAGAATGAGATGTTCTGCTTCAACAACCAGTAGACTAGTCCAGAGAAACCAGAAAACCAGCTCTGTGAGGGACAGACCACGTCCTGGAAAGCAGAGGGTCACCACAACGGTCCAGGACCGTCGCATCCAAATGATCCATCTGCGTAATCGTTTTCAGACTGCAGTGGCTACAGCACGAGAAATTCCCGGAAGAAATAACCTCTGCATCAGCAGAAATCATTTGTATGTTCGGAGGCCGTTCAGGGGTAACACGTTGACAGCTGGGAGATGAAATCGCCATCTTCTGTGGGCGAGAGAACATCGGAGACCAAATCGCCAGAGCCATCCACAGGAGACAACCGCAACCAGCCAACCTTCGCCAGCTGGCTGCAGCTGCACAGGAAGAGTGGCGGAACATCCCACAGCAGTCTATCCAGAGGCTGATCAGGTCTATTTGTCAACGCTACCAGGATTGTGTTAATGCTCAGGGAGGTCATACCCGATACTAACTTTGTAATGTTTTCATTTTGACAGTGTGTCACATTTCATACTGAAAACTTATCATGATTCTTTGATCTGTATTGTTCACATTTTCTGTGATTTTGTTTGATATCTATGTTTAAAATATTTGATTAAATACATTAGACCCGATTGTTGCGTTTCTTTTGTGCATCAGTATGTATTTCCTGGGACGTGGCTACTTTCCAGGTTTTAAAATGCATTGCACTTCTTCCTATTAAATTCTTTTCATAAGCCGAAAAACCTCATTAGTTGAGTTTCCATGCATTTTTGTTCCCTTCTCTGGCTTACTCCACCATTTTATACTAAGCTTGCTTATTAGACTCTAAAGTAAATACTGTTTGTACTGTTTACAGCAACACATGGGACAAACCACAGTCACCGCATCACTGTATAATATTGAGCTCCAAGTCCCAGAGCTTAAGGTGCTATTGGTAGAGAGAGAGAGAGAAAGAAAGAAAAAGAAAGGAGCCAGAGAGAGAGAGAGAGAGAGAGAGAGAGAGAGAGAGAGAGGGGAGACACAGAAGTGCATTGGGATTAGGTAGCATTTCATGCAGAATGGAGGAAGGCTGGTCTCAGGATCCACTCTGACTGTCATTTTAGGTTTGAATCATTTATTATATAATTCATGGTTAAGCAATCAAACATTAGCACCCAGAAACCTGACTTCTGCTTATTTTGTTATCTAGTTCTCATAAATGTTTAGCTGGTATTTTTTCCAGTTTACATGCTGTACTGTGTATCCAACAAGTTATTTTTGCACTTTGCAATGATTTTACACTAGTTTACTGAATAATGCTGATCTACAGAGAATCTACAGAGATTATCTGACACATCTGTTCAATGTCTTCAATGAAAAAGACTTCTAGTCAAAATGTTTGTCAATTTTCTTTTAGTGTTTCTAAATTCAGTACTACGGAGAGTTTAATACTTATGGATGATAACAGAAAACTAAGCAAGTTTGTTTTAATGATAACATGGCACGCTATAATCTTGCAACTACAGATACTGATAGTCAAACTGAATACCACTCCCTGAATACAGTAGATGCATTGACAGTACATTACACTTGTATCTTAAAATGGGAGAGAAAAAACTAAGCGCATACCTGTGTCATGATGAAGGTTGTACTTTCCGATTACTGGATCCACAGTGACAATTACAATAGGGAACAAAAAAAAAAAATAAATTAGTAAAGCATTTTCATTTACTGCAGTCCAATATATTTCACTTTGGACACCTGATGTTGAATAATTAATAGGAATTTGCATTTAAATTCTTTAGGTCGCAATTTTTTATTAGAATTACAGGATACTGTTCTCCTGTAAAAGGTCCCTATATCCACATTATCTGGAGAATGTACTGTACTTATCAAGCAGGACTGCATCTACAATCAATATCTAAATATTTCTTAAGCCCATTACAATTGGCTCTCCTACCCGGGTCCCGGATGTGGGTCGACACACTTTTACCCGGGTCAAGCAAGACAAAATGCATGTTGGTTGTTCGCAAGTGGACAAAGTAACAAAACAGCCATGTCAGCGTGAAGGTTTCACTTCTGCAAGGAACATTTCTGTTTATTCGGTTTAACCATATTTCGGTTGATTGAGACACATCGCAGCAGGGATAAAGAAGTATTTGCTCGAATCAACATTTGGGCTGACGATTCATCTTGGGAGCCTGAACAGATGAAAGGGTGATCATGTGAACGTTTCTGCTTCTGGGGCATTGCACACGCACATTGTGTACTTGCTTCTGTCACCCAGGTCGACCCTGCTTCTTCAAAAAGCAGTGTGAAATTGCGTAGCCGACTCGCATGCCAGTGTGAAATTGGCTTTACTAAACCAAGTTATTTCTAAAAAAAAAAAAAAAACACACACCACACACACACCTCTCTACATCAAATTTAGCCATTAACTGGTTACACAGACATTCTCTAAACTGTCCCATTCCACAGCAACCCCAACCCACCTCAACCCAAACCCAACCTAACCCCTGTCCAAGCAGCAGTGACTCACAGTTTAGGAAGCCCAGCTGCAGCAGTGATGCCAGGGCGGTGAGGATCATAAACATTAGCAGGCCCCCTCTCCGGCCCATAAACCCCACTGCAGGGCACATGGCCAGACAGGAGGCCACTGCAATCCCCGCCATGGTGTAATAGTCTGCGTAGAAACTGCTGAGCATCATGTTGTGGATATCGCTGTTGTGTGAAACTGTAGTATTTTCCCACTTGTTTTTCATCATACTTCTGGCAAAGCAATGGTGGATCCCAAACCCAGTGAGCCTTTCGAGGAGAAAGAAACAATTCACAAATTAAAACACTGTGCCCAAGCAAGTAGCTTCTGATGTCATGTTATTTATTCTTTCCCTTGCTTTTTGTGATGTTTGCAATATGTCGAGTGGTTCTTGGTTCTATTGATCCAATTTTGAATTGTCATTAAAGTGGTTGCAGCTAACAAAATAATGCCTTAAGTAAACTCTGTTGTATAGATCTCAAATGTCAGATTTTGAAAGAAACACATCTGGTACTGCACTTGGTTAAAGAAACCTCTGTTTGGTATCAATGCTTTCATATAGTCATTTCAGCTGAAGTGTGAAATTCTCCCAACCCTTTCAATGGCTGCTTTCCTGCCAATAACCAAATCAGAAGCTTCTCCTATTGATTGACACGTTTTCAGCCAGTTACATGCCATGACCCAGAACACACTGTGGAGGTGAAATGGAAGTGCAAGTATAACATTTCCCGTAAAAAAGGGCAGAGGAAATTGAAACTAGTAACAGATATTATGATGTAAAATGAAAATAAATGTTTGCTACATGTGTTTCTTTCAAAAATGCACATTTGAGAAGTATGTAGCCAATTGAAGTGCTACGATTACTTTAAAAGTCTGTAAGCTTGTCTGAAAAATCCTAACTGCCTAGGGCTGAACAGACATTTCATTCCATTCCATGCATTAAACATGCCCATGACAGACCCTATATCTTTATGAAGAACTGCTTATGACTATATATTAAAAACTACCACACATGTGGCATCATTACCATTGGGATATTTCATTATTATTACTATAAGAAGAATCTCAGACAACCACACAAAGATAACTGCTTGAGAAGTAGTCCCCTAGTAAATGTCCAGATGTAAATCATTCATATATGTATATATTATTTGCTATACTGTATTCCCCAAATACTGTAACGTAAAAAGTTGCAAGGATTATATTTAATTGTATATCAAAAACATTTGTAGTAGTGGTCTAAACCTGTCAGTGCTTTATGGCCACCCATACATTCACAACAAGTGTTGCTTTATCCATTCATAAAAAGAAGCACAGCACACTTTAATATTAAGGCACTTAATATTAAAGACTATAGCTCTGGTGATGCTTTCTACAAGAATAGTAATAACCTTGCACATCTTCATTGCTGTTTCATTAAACTTATTAAGTGGAAAATAATTTTAATAAAGGTCATATACCTGTACTTGCTTCTACTACAGTTGCTGTTTTTGAAATTATCATCACACTTCTAAATGAGATCTTCTTTATATTAATATTCAAGCACAGTACCAACACAAATTATGGAAATAATAAATGATTTACTGCTAGACCTTATTGCCCATTTGTCCCTCACTCAGACCCTTTACTTATTAAATACTTTGATATATCTGAATTGATGACTGTTTTCTCTTAAATATGCAAATATTTGAATGAGAAATCTCACAAAGTATAATGGCAGCCTCCCCCATAATGTTCTCCTTTTTCTAGGAAAGCAGTACAGCTGGGGATAGAGAGTTTGTTGCTGGATTACCTCAGACTACTTGCTCAATAAATATATTGGTATCCATGGATAGATAATTGTCTCCTCAGATTATCAAAATCAAAACAAAGTCCTAAAACTGCAACAGTGCTTTCATAGAAAAAAGTTCACTAAAAGCTGTTTGGATGGTTATTTTTTCCACTGGTTAACCATATTGATCCCCAATACTGGGGGCAACAACATTTTATTTAAAAAAAAAAAAACATACAAAACAAAAACAACTAAACAATAATAAAAACAATGATGAAGTTTACTTACGAGTTTACACAGAGAACCAAGATGTTCTTCCATAGGTTTCTAGTCCCTACCACTTTTACGATACAAGTTTTCTTAGGTTTCTTAGTAAGTTCTCTTTCCAGTTCTGGAAGAAAAAAAAGGGGTTGACTCACATTTTTAAAAACTACAAAATACAGATGAAGGTGTAAGTATCAAATTACAGTCAAACCTGTAGCAAAAGCCACAGGTATACTGTCCAATGTGACACCTTTATAATACTGTATATGGTAGACCCTAACATTGATGTAATATAGCCTTTTGAAATGTCATTGTATCAGACAGCTTTCCAGTCAAATTAAAATGCAGCTATGCTACCGATTAAATTCTTATTTCAGCTATGCAAAAAATATAGTATAGGGTGCAAGCACATCTTCTGGGCTTGTGGCGAGCCACTTATTCTTCTTATAAGGGGAGTATTAGCTTATTATTATTTGTTTATTTAGCAGACACCTTATCCAAGGCGACTTACAGAGACTAGGGTGTGTGAACTATGCATCAGCTGCAGTCACTTATAACTACATCTCACCCGAAAGACGGAGCACAAGGAGGTTAAGTGACTTGCTCAGGATCACACAATGAGACAGTGGCCGAGTTGGGATTTGAACCGGGGACCTCCTGGTTACAAGCCTGTTTCTTTAACCACTGGACCACACAGCCTCCTTGTATTGTATAGCACCTTCCACAATATTTTATATGTTTGTTATAGCAGCAGGATTTAAAAGTTAATTTATCTATGAATACAGCTGTAATACTATCCTTAGAGATCGTTATGAGCAGGCTTGACTGCTTATACATGGGTCTAATATGTGTACAGAATCTGAGGTTTACAGAAATTCTCTGCATCTGATGGAGAAAAGTGCAACCCAAAATACTAAAGTATATTCCTAATTTTTCCATTTAGTTTACAGTATAAACTTTGGCACAGGAACAGCTATTTATCCAATATTTTTTTTTTAAAAGTTTAAATGTCAGACACTGCAGTCAACAAAATAAAAATAAAAAAAAAAAAGAATTGTATGAGTTCCAGACATAATAAGGATGACACTATTTGCAGGGTTTAACAAAATAATGACTGCAGAGCTTGGGCTAACAAAATGAAACACACCTGTGATACATGTCACTGGACATTCTATCACATGACATTTGTAAGGCAAAGAACATGCATGTCATGTATTCTGAAATGTACAGGCCGACTCTGCACTTTATTGCTCTTCTTATGGTATTTTTGGTGATATTGGCCCTGATCTGTTCCACCTCTTTTTGTTTTCAAACTCTGACAGGAATGAATAAATCAGCTATTTACAGACTCTGCCTATGGCCATGACTCACTACTCATGTGAAAGTTAAGGATCAGAGAGGTTTCCATGGAAACTACTCATCCTCAACTCACCTAAAAAGATAACACACACACAGCAACAGAAACAGACTGCATAGCTCACAGGGGTGCCAACACTATTACCCATTTCCCATTATAGTTACCCTTTATTAAACCATAACTAAATAAGGCTTACTGTTAAAAAATGATCTTGTTATACTGAACTTGGTGCAGTATCTATGAATGCAAAACAGGTGCAACCTTCCACCTTTAATGAGAAATTATCTGGAAGGCTTTCTTTTAATAATAATTTGTTAAAGAAATGTGCATTGTTTCCTGGTTTGCTCAGTGTAAATCCCTATTGATATCTAGCAACTGTAAAAAGTAGTCCTGTACAACAATTTACATCTGGGTTTGACTTGAAATCACATTTTCGTGTCGTGGACATACATTTATGTGTTAAATATATAATGACAAGTTTATTAAAATAATTAGTTTTTTAAACCAATATTCTCTTTTTTTATGTTGTAACTAAAGGATTAGATATCCCAGAAATGTACAGTAATTAGTATCAGATGCCATGTATCAGATAGACTGATCAGATAGAGATGATGTCACATTAAAGAATAGCTATGCTATTTAACTGTTCCTATTTAACCATGTATCATAAAAAGACACAAGCACCTGGGGTAATCACAACAGATGGCAAGTATTAAAGGCAAGCTCGCTGGCAAAGGCTCTGATCCATCAAATAAATCCGCAGACCACATCATTTATGGACAACGTTTCCTATACAAATAATGGCAAATACACCTATCTGTAAAAAAAAAAAAAAAAATACCATGTATTGCGACTCAAGGTCTCCACACGCCAGGTGAGATTTTTTAATTGGCGACGAGACACTTTCGCAGCGACATGACCACACACCAGGTTTGAAAACTGCCAGATCTATACAACTATTCAAAATTGCTATTGACAAAACTATGATCAAGACTGGTACATATTCATCAACGTGATGTAGTAATTATGAGTGTCTTCTCTGACGGTATTTCAACATATATGAAAATAAATCATACATACCAGGCTTATCCAGTTCCTTCGAAATGGACTCCCATATAGTGTCTTTCAAATCTGTATCTTTATAATTTTGATGCCGTTTGTCATAAAGCTCTGGGTATTTTTTCCAATGACAAGTATTATTGTTTCCTCCATCATTTTGGATACTGCTTCACCCTGCTGGACCACACGCATTGAAGCTGTTCTCTGATTGCTCAATGCCCTAGTTGACATGCGTCAAACGGCTAAAATTAGGATTCCATCCTATTTATTTTGCGCCGCTCCAGTGCCGTCGTGGTGCCGCTCCTGCGTCGCCTGTCGCGTCGCGTGTGGTGTGAAATATACTTATCAGAAGTATAGGTTCTATTCATTTTGACACATCGCTGCACAGTTACGCTTGCCGCTTCGCGTCTGATGGGTAGCAGCATTTACACTGGTGAAGGTGGAGGCTGCACTTAAAGGGGTTCAAACCAAGGCTTTTTAAATCTTGTATAACATTCTCACAAGTCTCTGATGGCTTTTCTATACATGGTTTAGTCCCCACCACCCTCCCACTTTGACCCCATTTTACCTACACTGTTTATTAACAGACTGTACAACAGGTATTGGGGCCCTACCTTAAACTTCCTTTGCAGCACACAGGATCAATACAATGTGGTTACAAGAAACATGTTCTCCACCAGAGTCAAAGTGACAACAAAGTTAAGCAATTTTTTACTCCTTCAAATGTCTCTTGATTTATTGAACATGACTCAGTAATTATGTGTGTTTTAATGGTTTGTTGAGGAGTTAAATATGATCAGAAACAAAACTAAAAGAATGACCTCACTCATCAAGCTATGATCCCTGATCAAGAGCAAAGCCCAGAAAGCTGAGGTAATGCTTATTTACTCAAAAAGATTGTTGCTGTTACCAAGCCAGAGGTCAGCTTTTTGGCATGTTTGTTTTGTCATTGTTTTTTTTCTAAGACAAAATAAATATTGCTGCATTTGTTTTTTTTTATTATTATTTATTGGACAGTCCAAAAAATACTACTAGAATGTTTGTTATTATTTTTTAAACATATATATGGTTATGTCAGGAAAACTTACAGCATGCACAGACAACTCCGGTCATGAAGGGCCATTCCACATTAATTCTAATGAAATAGGTTTAATTGGTTCAATTAAAAAAAAATGTACATGTTAGGTACACCCGAGAAGGCTACAGGTGCCCATCCAGGATGTAGTAAAAGCCAGTATCTCAGAAGCATTAGGTCTTTATCATTCTGAAACTAATAAGACACATGACCATGACAAGGCAGCCACATTAGGTCACAGGTAAAAGTATAAACCAGCGCTGCTTTTAAAATTACTTCTGTCGCATGGAAAAAAAATAGTTTAACCATGACCTTATCTTTTTGGCTCAATAGATCCTCAAAATTACTCAATAGATCATCAATAGAGAACTTATTTACAGGGGAATGAACACATGATGTTAACTAAAAAATAGCCTCTTAATCATACATAAACCTTGGATTTCTGACCACGATCAATACAATGAAAAAGTTGTAATACAATGTAAGCAATTGACAAAAACCTACCACCTTATATTTGTGGACATCTAACACCACCTCACAAATGTAGTTAGTATCATGAGCTTGCATGAGTAGGTGTAACAGGGGGAGATCTGTGCTGACTGTCTGGCGCATGTATGGTTCTGCAGGAAGAAGGCAGCAGCCTCGTAAGATTTGCCTATCAATCATGGCAATGAAAATGAGAGGTTGGGTGAAAGTGTGTTGTCTTTCCCTCTCTCCGAGTGGTTGAGATGCGGGCCTTTTGGGGGGGGGGGGGGGGGATACGTACCCACGGGAACGTGTGTGGTTAGAAATGGAAATCTGGCCACCCTGTGTATAGTGAATAGCAGAGTGTAGGTTGGAGACCTGAGCTGACCAGTTTAGCGGCAGTGGGGGAACACTGCATAAGCAGCACCTTTTGTTTGTAGTTTTATTATTGTGTTTTATTTTCGCCTTTGATTATGGAATATTATTTTTAACACTGTTTACCTGTGTTGGTATCCCTGTGGTCCTGATTACCGTTGTCGGTATTCAGGCCACAGACAACAGCGTCCTCTGCGGGGCAAAATAAATCAGTGCGCCTGATTGGCATTTCAAATAAAGGTTCTGTCTCCTGTGTGTCAATGAAATGCCCACCACCCTTCAACAGTAGGTTATTTATTTTTTCCCTTACCAGGCATGATCCCCTTAACGTCAGTCTCGGAATCCACTCTGTTCTTTTTGTTGATTTGGAGAATTAAGCTTTTTGCCTTCTCATACTGCTGTGTGGCCAGAAGCCAGCGCAGAGATTCTGGGAAAATGCTATTGTAGAAAAAAAAGATACATCAAAACATGTATTAACAAAAAAAAAAAAAGTGAGATTTTTTTCTTATTTTCTACCCCCATTGAGTTTTTTTTTTTTTTCTAGGGTAGTCTTCTGTAGCAAGAGCAAATAACTGAAACACAGGCCAACATTTTCATTATCCTTTATGTTTGATTAAACAGTTTTTGAGAAAGTTGAGCAATGATGGCCATTACAGCTTTTCGTTCAAGCATAATGCTGAGAAACGGAACACAGTTCTCTTTCTTTTACATTAGGGCACCCAGCAAATGACATGTATCTCCCATTGCTTTTGAATATCGGATGTATTAAAAGCAAGGTTTTTATACAACTATTACTGTACATGTACAGTATTCATTTCGTACATCGTGAGTATATACTGGAGAACAAGAGGTATTACATCTGGTTCTTATTGACTGGATGTCTAAAGTGAGCACAGGATGTACCAACAATAATCTGATAGAGTGATTCATAACTTAAAAGAACAAATCTTTCATTAATGCATCACATATGCCCAAACAACACAGAGACAGGTTGCTGCAGCTCTGCTGAAATCTCAAGCAGCTCAAAATGACATCCCTACTAAAGGTTTGCCAACATCAGTTTGCACAGAACTTGCAACTGTCTGTGCTTTCCCCACATACATGTAGTGTTTTATCATGTTTTCTGAACTACATGCTTGTATATAATTAACTGCATTTATATTGTTTAATACATTTTGTTTTTACATTGCAGGTATTGATAATGAAATAAAGTGCATAAATGACCAATAATTATCATGGTTTCCTAAAAGTGTTACAAGGAATAACTAAAAGTGGTTTCCAGTTGTTCTTACCATATAAAGGAGATCATGATAATGAAGGGACAGATGATAACTGCCTGTAGAATTTGCCAGTCCCTGCAGAGGGCAGCCAGGCCTGGTAAAAGAAGCTGACCCAGCAATGCAATGAAGCTCGCCACCATGGTCACCATAAACCGGTTTCCTGGATCGCACATCTCAATCCCTGAAAAAAGAAAAAAAAAATAGCACACTTATTAAAAACATGCAGCTTTGAATATATTACTGGATTCATTATCACCACAATTTAAACATAGCAACACAATAGGAAAATCTACCTGAAACTTTTTTTGTGCACCACTAATTTGACCTAATTTCCCTAAAGAGTAATTGGTTTCTATTTGCAATTTACTGGATATTATATAAAAGAGTTGTACTATGTGTCCTTAATTAATATAATTCTTAAATGCTAAAACAAAATAAACCACACACACAGTAGATGCCAGCTATTAGCAACCCTGATAAGAGACAACTTTTGGTTATTAACAACATTTTCCCAGGAACCAATCCCGTCCCATAGATTTTAATGTTAATGGAATTCTGATATTAGCAACTGCACATCGCTTATTGACACTTTATTACTAGTTGCCAGTGCTACAGAGCGCACTTGCATGATTTATGCACATACTTCATGCAGTTTCTATAACACACTGACTTCACAACTGCGTATTTCTGGCGGACTGAGGCAGAATCGTGAAACTGGCTACGAAGCTGCACGCAAAATTGAGATGGGTTTACAGCGGGAGGTGGTAATAAGCAGACAACGTTGTTCAATTTCTTATTTTAAAAGTGTGTTCTTTAGAATTGATTGCAAGTACAACAGATATTTTTTGTTTGCTTTACTCATTGTAAGGGCAATTGTAGTACGTTGTTGTGTAGTACTATTTAAGCCTACTCCCTTTATTGTTTTGTTTTACACACACATGCGAAGTAAACAGTTCTGTGTTTGGCTATTTCGTGTTTCTCATGTTCATTTGGTAACACTAACATTTAAAACACATGTATTTCAGTGCCATATTTGTACAGCTAAAGTATATATCGTTGTTCCATATAAATACACTTGAAAACGGGGGCTTTTCGCTTATTGGCAACTTTAGGTTAATGACAACTTTTTGCTGGGAAATGCTAGAACAGAAATGGAACTAAATGATACCAGGAAAAGGATCAAATCTGTTCCTGTTCCACATCGAACAAGCTGAATGTGTCAGTCTGTCTGCCTCACGAAATTCCGCCTTAACTAACGGATGGTCAAAATTCAGTATTTAAAAAAAAATAAAAATACATGCTTTTGGGATTTTAATTTGTTAAGTGTGTTAATAGAATTATGTTTTCGCTTATGAGTTAACAAATGCATTTGTACTGTGGGCTAGGTTTTGAAATGAACATTTTTTTTTTTATAGAAACGATTTCATACTAACTTAAAAATCCAATTGATGCCTATGATTAATACATTTTGTGACTAATTTGAAGCCATGTTAACTCAAATCGAGTTATTAATCAAATTGATTAATCTTGTTACATAATTGATTTATTAATGTTTGGATATATTGTTACTTGATTGAATACGGTCTTGGTCATTATATATATATATATATATATATATATATATATATATATATATAAACAAAACAAAGGTTGTTCTGCAGCAGTGCTGTGAGTTTTTTTTTCTTCTTTTTTGGGGGGAGGGAGGGGGTGGGGGTCTACTCCACAGTCTTGCAGCAGGGCCCAGTAAACACTGGAATGTCCCGACATCAATAAAGCAACTATAATTATATTTTAATATTTCACAAATTTAAATAATATGATCAAACATGATGTTGATTAGTTTATTCACTTTGTGCCCACAGGGCCAGCACAGGTACATCTCAATAGTGAAGCACTAATACACAGAGAGACGTAAGTAGACCATACTGAATAATAAACAATACAACAACCCGGAGAGGCTTGACTATGACACAATGGAATCCGTAAGGGCATTCCATAACCCCAAGGCTGTACCAAAGAACGAACAACAACACAACTGAAGAGATAAGGACTGATGGTCAGAGGAGCTCTGTGGAGACCTCTCAGCCCAGGTTTTTACAAGCACAGACTGACAGAGGTAGAACACAGTGAAAGCAGAACCTTATAGACGTGAACAAGAATAAAACAGGACCTTCTGCCACTTAATGGATTAAGAGAAGAACGACTAAGAAGGTTATCATGAGTAGAATCCCAATTCCAGTCATTCAATACAATCCTACAAACACATTTTTGCACAGACTCAAGCTTCTTAATATTGGATTTTTTAAATACAATACAACAGTTATACTCTAAAATAGTCTTACCAAACTTGTAAAGAGGTAAAACAACATTTGGAGGGGCCTCTCTAAAGGGACGAAAAAATAAACCCCAAGATTCTTCTCGCTTTGTCGCAAACATAAATCAGCATGGTGTGACCAGAGCAAGTTATCAGATACCCAAACGCCCAGGAGCGTACAATGAGTGACTCTCTCAATTGGGACTCAAAACAACCCTTGAAAACAAGATGACATTTTTTTTTTGTTTCATTAAATCTATAAATGTCTAAGATGTGGGAATGTTTTTTTCCTCTTGTACTGTCTATTTGGATCCTTTTTGCTGTTGCTCTACTTTTTATGGAAAACCAATATTGAAACATTTGGCTATCGATCAAGAAGGTTGATTGCTTTCATATGGGCTCATTACGCCACCCATCACAAATCACATTTATCAGAGGAACTAAGCTTTATCTTCACTTTAACGATGGCAGAGCTTGAGTCCAAATTGCTGCTACCAATGTATACCTACCATACAATAAAGACCAAAGACAACCATACTACCACCAGCTACAATGGTAAGCAAAAAGCATTCCTTACTCCAGGAGTAAGAAGTACAGTATCATAGTATGTGTATTACTTAACCATTTATTCTTCTTAACCCTTTAAACATGATAATACTGAAGTGTCTTTCTGGGCCAGTGATCAGGTAAATACAATAAAAAAAACACTTCAATTTAATGACTTACTGGGCCACCATGCTTTGATGTACAGTTTGGAACACATATCATTGCATTGGGGAGTGATTGAATTTAATTCAGTTTCAGCAGCACGCAGAAAGAACAAATTATGCATTTAACATTACATTAAATGCATAATCTCAAATTATTATGCATATAACATTTATATTTCAGAAGGCGATGTGATTGAATTCCTTTTCATTTAGAATTATAAAAAAAAAAAAACAGAAAAAAAAAATACTTCTCTCGTGCATGTTGGAAACTATGAGTACAAGTGTGACTAAGGTCCTCTCAGATGCCTCTCGCTTAATTGAGACAGCCGCTTATTTCGGGATATTAAAACACTCTAGGGAATTTAATTTCAAGATGGCAAGACGATTAGAGGAGTCATTGTTTTCAGAAAACTGACGTCCGTTTCTGGTGAATCAGAATTTTCTGACAGTGATTCATTTATATAATATAGGTATTCTTAGTATTATTTCTTTCTGAAATAAATGTTCCGTTCTAAACAATAGCTTGTATTTTGCTCAGGTAACAGAATAAAATGTTTTGTACCTTTATCTCTAGAAACCCCAAAATCAACTGAATACATTTTTTAACTGAAAAATATCCAGGTTTTTTTTCCTGTAAAAAGTATTTTTAGTTCCTGAAGTATCGTATAATATTCTCTAGAGTGTCATGAACAAACAAATACCAAAGATAGAAAGGCAGTCAGCTAAAACCGAGTAAAGACAAAAGAATCTCAATCACAGGTGAAACAAACATCAATATTTTAACAAAACTTTCAGTTAGTATTGTAAGGTCCCTCGGGTCACAGAATATGTTTTTATACATGTATCTTTGAAAACACTAAGCAGAATACATAATAAAATTAAAAAGTACTTAATGTTTAAAAATAAATAATAAAAAATACTAAATAGTGTTGACAAAAAAAGAGGTGGTTTTGTGGTTTCTGAATCTTCTCCAAAGTGTGCTGAAAAAAGGACACCAATTCCAAGATGCTACTGTAGAAAATAGATTTTTAGTGTATTTTTATAGGAAGAGAGTCAACTACAGCCAAATAAACCCTGGTTGGGGGAGCATCCCACTGAAAAACACTTGATTCCTAAAGGGTTGAACATAAAATCAGCCACAATCAATCTTATTGCTAGTTTATCCACTCCAGTTTTTACTTTGAGCTTAATTAAACACATCTAGCAGCTGGTTACCTACAAACAGTGGCTATTAAAGCTAATTATGCCAACTAAAAAACCTGTAATGGTTCAAACTGCTATGCAACTGGCGTCTTATTGGCATCCCTGGTGTACAGTTAGTATGAAAAGAGACACCTTTCGAAACCTTGGAACCATATCAACGTTCATGAAGAACAGTGTTAGCGGTGCCTATTATTTCTCAGACAGACCACATGGTACAGTATCTTTTTTTTATCCTATTTTAGAACTACCATGATACAAGTACGTCTATGGAGGTTGTTTTTACTGCCTTCCCCCATGGTAGTCATTCCAACATAGTCTACAATAATCTTCAGAAAACCAAAAGAAAATAAAAGATAAGGAAGACAACTGTTTAATTGAAAGCATGCATGCAATTCTTTTAGAATCATTGAATTCTTAGTACTGTGTGAGAGCACTCCCACTGCACAATATTTGGAAGATTATGAGGTTTTATCTAATGGAACATTTTGATCACTCAAGTACATCTTACAGTAGATAAACACCACGATAAACACAAATACTGATCTTCCTTTGTATATGGTGATGGTGCTGTGGTCTGTTGTCATGGAAATGAAAAAAGAAACAGTCACGACTGATCTTCCCTGAGGGAAGTCGCACTACTAATTTCACACAGATTCAAACTCGCAGTGACTCACAGGTGACAAGTTATTCCATCTACAAAACAGCACAGCAAAGAACAGCTGCCAATTCATGACCCTTCTCCCACAGAATGAGTTATATTAAAAAAAACAGTAGGTTACAAATGAAATTAATTTGAGAGAGATTTAGTTTAAATGCTTTATCAAAAAATGTACCTACATTGTGTGTGTGTGTGTGTGTGTGTGTGTGTATATACGGCACTCTACATTTATTTAGATCACACAAACAAACTGCATCCACAGAATATAAATTTCTATGGAAATTGTTGCTGTAAAACGAGACTGCTGATGAATAACAGACAGCAGATGGTTCCCCCATTGTTTGGTATTGCATGAAAGCAAAGTAGCATTCCCTGTGTGACGCCAGAGAAGGAAGGATGAGAGCTGGGTTTGCATACAGGCAGAAATCAGTACCACCTTATTAATTTCTGAAGATTTTAGGTCACATTGGATGAGGGTAGTAAACTACCTTTTGCCTCCATGCCTTATATTTGTACTATACTGGGCTCAGGACCTACAGGACTAGTCTGTTTTTCCTTACTAATTACCAATAGAATTTATCACTTTAGCTGTTACTCCATTCAAGTGCAACTAATCACTCTTTTACAAGGTTACCGTGGTTCATTGTTTACCATATTTTAATCCATACATTTTTGCACATGCCTTATCTCTCCAATCACTTTAATCCCTTTAAAAGTTACTCTGCTTACCAAAGTCACCTCCAGCAAACTGGTTTAACATTACCTGGGCTCGAAATTAATGGCAGTCATGCGGCAATTGTCGTGGACGCCCTTCTCAATTGCCACAATGCCCATCAAAATATGCCTATTCATGGCAATTATGGCAGCAATGCCCTTTCTGCTACAGGAAGTATTGTTGTAATCTTTAAAAAGAAACCACCTACCGGGTCTATAAAAAAGACAAGGCCCGTTGCTTAAGGAAATGAAGCTCTTTATTTGGCAGCAATCCTGATCCCCAGTTTCACTGTCTGATCAGACCATCTGTAGAAAGGTACTCCCCTACAGCAATGTTGCTAAGAGACAGCAACCCAAGCAGAGAGAATGGCTTCTACAGCAGTGGGCTTAGGGAGCTCAGCCCATACACACAGTGCCAGGTTTATACACATTGTCGTCTTTTTTCATTACCGGTAATATTTAGATAAGATTTTACCAGAGCCAAGTCAAATTTGGTTTTCTTGGGACATGTTTATCTTGTACAGCAGACCAGGACACCAACAGAGAAATAAAAACTGTTCTGAGAACCAAGTGGTAATGCCTGGGGTCGAGTGCATCATTATGACGCAATTGGCACAGGCTTTGTAGTAAGTACTGTACAAATACTTTTTTTTTTACTGCAGGTAATCATTTTATATTAAATACTAAGTGATTTTCAGAATTGCTTTTGGCATTGAAGCAAGGTGACAGTTGTGTCTTTTTCATAACAGTCCTAGCTTTACTTTTTTACACATTGTTTAATAATGCAGTTTTGTTCTAAAATTTGAAATAATCTATAAATTGTTCACTAGTGTATAGTGTGCATGCACAGAGGAAACATGGGGAAATCTCTGAAGCAAGGAACAGCTGGAGTAAAATGACTATGTTGTGTATTACCATCACTCCCTGACAGATTGAGAGTCAATCCAGGTGTAACAATGTAAATACAATATATGCTTCTATCTGTTTACATGGAATCTGGGTGTGGAGGAAATGCTTCATTTATACATTTGTAACGTAGCACTCCACCCTGCGTATGCAACAAGTCTTTACTTGCTAGTGAATTCTAGCAACAGCAATACTGCATCAATTTGAACTTGCTCTGCAGTAAAACAACACAGAGAAATCTGAAAATTGAAAAAACTTTGTCTTCCACTATAGTAAAATTAGTACCTTTACACCCTGGAGTGAAAGCACAAACTTACTTCACCTTTACTATCTCTGAAAAACAGATATAGAATATTTGGTATCCCTTTACAGAGAATGCATACCCAAGTAATATCTTGGTAATAACTCAGTCAGCTCTTAGACAGTAAACCTACAAGAGCATGAAACTACTCGTTACTATAACGGTTATCATAATGTTACTAGAAGGGTGATAGTTTAACATGGCAAATCACACCAAATGTACACTCCCAAATGATGACCTCTCATCCAGAACTCCGCTGCCCGCCTGGTGTTCTCTCTGCCTCGCTTTGTCCACGCTACTCCACTACTCCGCTTGCTCCACTGGCTCCCGATCACTGCTCGCATCCAGTTCAAGACTCTTGTACTAGCCTACAGATGCCTTGACCAGACTGCACCCAGCTACCTCCAGACCCTCATCTCTCCCTACACCCCCACTCGACCTCTCCGCTCCGCCTGCACTAGAAGACTAGCTCTACCACCGCTACGCTCCCCTGCCTCCAGAGCCCGCTCCTTCTCCACCCTTGCTCTGCAGTGGTGGAATGACCTTCCTACAGATGTCAGGACTGCCCAGTCCCTGACCACATTCCGGCGCCTCCTTAAGACTCACCTCTTCAAACAGCACCTGTAGAACTCCTCTGTTTGTATCCTGGGACACTATTACCCTTCATGTAAATGTGCTTTATTTTGCTCTTATCTGCCCCCTATTTTACTGCATTTAATCCTGTACTTCAGAATACTGTAATCTGCCAAGTGTTTAACCTGTAGTACTTTGTATTTAATCACATCCTGATGTAACTATCACTATTTAATCATATCCTGATGTAACTATCACTATTACCTGCTGTATTATTGAATTGTGGTTTGTCACACTTGCACCTTGCTTGAACAAAAGTTATTGTATTTCTTGCTCTTATTGTATTACTTGTATTGTAACACTTGAAATCTATTTGCTTACGATTGTAAGTCGCCCTGGATAATGGCGTCTGCTAAGAAATAAATAATAATAATAATAATAATAATAATTTTGAATTGCACCAGGAAACAAACTCCCTCCATTTACCTGTATAGGTTTGAAAGGTGGATGGTTTTCTTGAAGCAAGTAAGAGGTTTACCACTTGTTCAGATAGCCCCCTATCCTTCAAATTGTTGCCATTCAATCTCTAAGCAGCAAGTTGAAAGAGTGCTGGATTGTGGTGTAGTATCCTCCCCCTGTTCTGAGATAACAGGTTCAATGGTAAGTGCACGGGTCCTGCCACGGTCAGTTCCAGAATCTCTGAGAACTAGCACCTCTTGGGCCAATAAGGAGCTACTAATATAAGACTGGCCCTGGTCTCTTCATACCTTCCCGAGTACCTCTGGGATTAGTGGTAGGGGCGGGTATGCGTACATCAGGTTTTTTTGGGGGTGACCACCTGCCCTGGACCTGAGCGTCCGATAGGTGTGCTTCCCACCCCAACAGGGAGGCGTCTGTATACAGACGGAGAGTAGGAGGATGTGGGGATAGCGGCATTCCCATACCTATCTGTGGTGAAAGCTGCCACCATCTGGCTTCTGTGGCTGCCCTTGGAGAGACCTTGATGTGCTGGGAGTCTGGCAGGGTGGGGTTCCTCTTACTAGGGAGTCTGATGCTGCCATGTGTCCCAGATACTGCTGATAGGAGTGTGCTGATGGTCTGGCTCCTATTTTGAAATGGTTTGCCATGTGTCAAATTGTGGCGGCTCTGTTATCTATAAGGTACACTCTTCCAGAGATTGTATTGAACTGTGCTCCCAGGAAGATCAGAAACTGTGTTGGGATGAGAGACGACTTCTTTGTTGTTCAGTAAGCCAAAATCCTGAAAGGTGGAGCACCTTGTCTCTGTGTTCCAAAGCTTTTTCTCTGGAGGGAGCCCTGACCAGCCAGTCATCTATGTAAGGGTAAACACGGATACCCATGCCGCAGAGATGTGCTGTTACCACAGCCATTACCTTGGTGAATACCCTGGGGGCTGTGGAGATCCCAGAAGGAAGCACTTTGAACTGGAACTGATGGTTCTTGATGGAGAACCGGAGATATGTTCTGTATTCTTTGTGTATGGGAAGATGGAAGTAGGCATCCTTCAGATCTATAGAAAATCAGCCAGTCCCCTGGTTGAACTGCCTTGATGACAATGGCTAGTGATACCATCTTTCTGATGGAATAAAAGTGTTCAGGTTCCCAAGGTCTAAAATAGGCCTGAATTTCCCATTTTTCTTTTGGATCAGAAAGTATCTGGAGTAATGGCCCTGGGTCTGTGAAGATAAGGGGCAGCAGTTTGGAGTAGTGGTTAGGGCTCTGGACTTTTAACCAGAAGATTGTGGGTTCAATCCCCAGTGGGGGACACTGCTGTTGTACCCTTGAGCAAGGTACTTTACCTAGATTGCTCCAGTAAAAACCCAACTGTATAAATGGGTAATTGTATGTAAAAATAATGTGATATCTGTATAATGTGAAATAATGTGATATCTTGTAACAATTGTAAGTCGCCCTGGATAAGGGCGTCTGCTAAGAAATAAATAATAATAATAATAATAATAATAATAATAATAATAATAATAATAATAATAATAAGGGGACCTCTTCTATGACATGGGAATGCAGCATAGTTTTTTTTTTGTTTGTTTTTTCTTCTGGAACAAAAATGACAAAGCAGTAAGTGAAATGCAAACTAGTCCTTACCCAAGCATACGCAGGAGAAATTTGGACAACGGCTTGGAGGAACACGTATTTGGCGCCAATGAGGATTACAAAAAGGATCACTGGGAAAGGATCTGGTTCTTTCTCCTGACCCAAGCAACATGGAGACCAGGAGTTCACGTTGTGTTGAGTTCATCATACGAGGTAAGAAACTAATTTACCATATTCAAGCGAGTACCTTATGCATGTTACCAGGGATAACAGACTCTTTTTTGTCAGATTGCAAGCTTCAGTAATATAAGTTCCATTAAAATGCATAATCTTTTTTTTTTTTTTTTTTTTCTTGGATGATACCCACGGTCAAACTGGAACTAGAAAATCAATTAATACAACTATTTACACATTATGAACAGGGATGGAAGTAAGACTCCCATTGCACAGCAGTTTGATCCATTCCTGGTTTCACTACGAGTTTAAAATCAGACACACCTGAGCTTGTTACCTATTTGCTGTTGCAAATCAAGCTTGCATGAAAACTTGGAATGGATGAAACTGCTATGCAGTATGAATTTTC